>NC_064287.1:55709628-55781777 GCF_019186545.1 Solanum stenotomum
TCGGTCCATGTGGATGATAGTGACTTGCAAAGCGAGGATAAGGTCTGCCAGAGGCATTGAAGGTCAAGTACAAATGCCACCCAAGATTGAGGGTGGTGGCAAGTCCGAATACTCGTCCTAGTGGATTTTTGTTCAAATACTTGGTGAGCCACGTTACTTGGGATTTTAGCCTTGGCACATACACTTCATCATACTCAAGGGAACTAGTGTTGGAGTGGTGACGACGATGAGTATATTTCCATGAGAAGTATGGTGTTAAAAGTGCAGAGTGGAGGATAAGACCAATAGTGTCATTTATCCAGGGGTAATCACTGAAGGCCTGGTGGCCTGATTCATGGCCAATCATCCATATTCCAGTTAAAACACAACCTTGAGCGATCCAGTAAATAGGCCATGCTAGGTAACAACACGGAGACGTAAGGAGGTGGAAGTAAGTGGTGGCAATATAATAAAATACAGAGACAATGATGAAATCTTGAACAAGATATGAGAAGGAACGAACAAGAGATCGCTGAAAGCAGTGAGGAGGAATGACCTTCTTGATATCGCCAATTGTAAAAGGAGGCTTTGAAAATGACACTCCATTTTTCTTCTGTTCTGTTTTATCAGATGACATATTGTTGTCCTGCTTTTTCAATCGAAAAAAAAAACAACTACTACTTCAACAACTTGATATCAAATTGAAACTTTCTTTAGGAAAATACTTTTTTACAAAATTTTCTAGTCTAGAGTTTATTGAAGAAAGTAGGTACAGATTCCATATTTGTTACATATTATTGGCAGAGAAAGAAAGCAATAGAGAAAAATTTCATTCAAACTGTACATGTGCATTTATACAAAACAAAAGGAATAAATCTGTTACTATACTACCAGCTGTCCTTCTCTTATTTTTGTTTTTCTCTAATTGACTAATTGTAAAATGTATATATAAAAATAAATAAAAAACAATTATCTACATATATAATGGAATATATCTGAAATGTTCTTTGGACAGCTGTCATGATTCCCAAATGAACGATCAAGATGAGTTTGATGAAGATAAGATCTGATTGTGATCAAAGGTTGAGATGATTTCGAGAAACAGGAAAGAGAATAAAAAATGAGAGATAATCAGACTTTGTCCGTTCTCTTTGAGATCTGAATTGAGTTCACTTCCATCTGTCATCTTTACCCATCCTGTCTATATTCAAGATAATAAATTTGACATTATTATAACTTTGTCTAGTTGTTTCATTTGTAGAGTCCCCATACTGTTGTTTATTGATTAGATTTTGGTGGTTGGCCACTGCTGGGCCAGCCAGACAATGTTGAAATGATTTCTTCCTATGCGTAATTAATAAAATCGGCCCTATGGGTCATATTAAACCACACTCACACAAAAAAAAAAGGTAATACAATATCTTTTGATCTTTATAATCATGATTATATTGAAGATAAACATTAAATTTGCACTTAACAAAACCTTGTTAGGAGACCACAACACATTCCCTCAACTAGCGTGGGACTTCATATTCCCACACACACTCGATCAGGACATGAAACTAGAGTGTGGATAACATAACATAGATGTTTCAACATTACGAAATACTGTAACAAGAATCAGTGGGTCTGGCTCTGATATTGTTATGAACTAGTCTCAACTCAATGTTACACAACTAGTTATTGGGCCCAGAGAAATCGACTCTTATTACTTGATTGCGATGTGAGAGACTAAGAATTAAAAATTCGTCATCTCACAGAACTGACTCAAAGGTGAAGTAAGTTTTTATTGTGTATGCCTTGTATGAACTGTTGAACAACTAAAATTGTGCACTCTGCACCTTTTGACTAACTAAAAGATCAATTCAATTTAAGAGGGATTCAAGGACAATAAATAAATAATATGGTCTATCAAAACACTGTATGTCAACCACATTATGTAGTACAAATACAATACGTTATGAAAACGATACATAATAAAATGATAGGAAACAACACCTAAATTCAAAATACGTATTGTGACTCATGCTTAACATTTAACCAAATCGATTTTTAATTCATCTTGTTTTTATACCAAAAAATACCTCTATCTTTAGATCTTTCATCCTTTTCCACATAGATGCACTCCTTATAATCCCTCCATAATACCTTATAAACAGGGGTACTATCAAATTGGTAGTAATTTCCTAGTACTGGCTTGATAGCTTTGGTTGCCTCGAGTGCATGGTAATGTGACATCGTTGAGAATAGATGATGCAAAACATGAGTATCTGTAATGTGGTGGAAGACCTTATTTAGTACACCAAAGTATCTATCTACCGTAGCTAGAACTCCTCTTAGCCAATCCCACTCGGATGAATAATAATGTGGTACTGAAGAGTGAGTGCGGTGCAAAAAAGTTATTAACACTATGAAAATGTTCATAATTTGGAGGGGCACTCCATAGACACATACAAGCCAAGTTAGTCCTTTTGCCAAAGCAACGCGTTACAACACATAAGTTGTTGTAATCACACCTGTATCTGAAATATATATAGATTTGTAGCCTCTCACGATCATTATAAATCGGTCCATATTGTGGATGATAGTGACTTGCAAAGCGACGATAAAGTTTGCTAGAGGCATTGAAGATCAAGTACAAAGACCACCCAAGATTGAGGGTGGTGGCATGTCCGAATACTCGTCCTAGTAGTGAATTTTTGTTCAAATACTTGGTGAGCCACGTTACTTGGGATTTAAGCCTGGGCACATACACTTCATCATGCTCAAGGGAACTAGTGTTGGATTGGTGACGACGATGAGTATATTTCCATGAGAAACGTGGTGTTAAATGTGCAGAGTGGAGGATAAAATCAGTAGTGTCATTCATTCACTGAAGGCCTGGTGGCAATCATCCATATTCCAGTGAAAACAGAACCTTGAGCAATCCAGTAAAGAGGCAATGCTAGGTAACAAAATGGAGACGGAAGTAAGTGGTGGCAATATATATTGTTATCAGACGACACTCGATTTTTCTTTTATTCTGTTTTATCAGACGACATATCGTTGTCCTATCCTGAAATGTGCAACAATAGAGACTTCGAAAAATAGAAATTTTCTGCATACCTTCTTTACAAAATTGCAAAGTCTAAGAGTTTTTTAAGAAACGAAGTACAGATTTTGAGATAATTAAATACTTAATTTTCTATTGTATTACACCACAAGATTAGTCATATATCTTTGAAACATTACTCTTAACAGATCACAAAAGAATATTTAAACTTACTTTCTCAATTATGGAATCTTTTGTTCAGATCAAAATCTCTACTTACTTTCTTAAATAACTCTAATCTTGTCAGTTTGCATTCAATGTTTGGTTACAATTTTCAATTCCAACGTGGTTAATACGTATAATATAAATGATTCAAATCTCTATATTAGTATATTCTATTGATTTAATGTGTATAATGAGGTAATCTATATTAATTACTCACTTTGTCTCAGTTTATGTGAGTCGCGGGGTATCTAGATATGCATACTCAAAGACCAATATATGTCTTTTGCCTCTAAAAATGCCGCATCACATTTTTCTTTTGGAAATTCAAGATTTTGTTTGAACTTGAAATTTGCATTGGTAGTACAATTATCTTTTGATTTGAATAATCATGATTATATTTTAATAACTAGAATATTACATGGGGATTTCAACATTACGAAACACAGCAACATGAATCGGCTCTGATGCTGGTATGACCTAGTCTCGGCCCTATGTTGATACCTACACGGATATGATATCATGAACGGAACTAGTTATTAGGCCAAGAAGAAGCAATAAAACTGGAAGGCTTTCATAAAGGTTGATCTGGGACTCAGGCCTACTTGACAACTAGCTAAAAGGACGATGGATGAGAAAGAGTGGTTTATGCCAATTGTTAGGAAGGGTCTATATTCCCTTTGTCTCCTTTCCGAGTCGTCTTTGGCTTTATCTCTTTCTAGTTCTTACTATCCTTTAATTTATCCTACTGTGTAATTGGAATATATCTATGAGTATCTACTGAGAATTTGTTCATTACATCATATGTGAAGATACGACCATTGGATCTAAGTCAACTCATAAATGGAAAAATTGTCCGAAATCATGTAAAGAGACGCTATGACCCATACTTCCCTCAACCAATATGGAACTTATTTTAACAGTCTTAAGATACATTTCACTTTGAACGTTTTCATATCTTCATGAGCTAGCTAATTTAATTAGAGCGACGAGAAAATTGGAACACCTGTTAAGGTTGTTCCAGCATTGACGATGAAAACATTGCCTGATATATATTCTGAAGAATCATGGATTAAGTACCTAACGGTTGATGTTAATGCCGGATCTGTCGTTCCAAGAGTTCTCAGAGGAATGGTTCTTACAGTAACATTATTGAGCCATTCTTTTTCCATTAGACTCTTTGTTATCTCTGATTTGAAAATTCCTGGTGCTATTGAGTTCACTCTGATTTTGTCTACTCCCAACTCAAGGGCCATCATCTGCCATTCAATTATTAATTATGTTACCATAACATAGAAGAAAAAATTGGAAAAATAAAAATAAATCTCTAGCTACCTTAGTGACCATGTCAAGAGCCATCTTCGAAGAACCGTAAGCAAGACCCCCAGGTATTAGTCCTCGATTTAAACCAGAAATTGAAGAGATATTAATAACAGAGCCTCCGTCCTGTTTAGAATCGCGCATATGTCAGCATACATATTTTGACACCAACCATGCCCCTCTTAGATTCGTCTTATAGATATGTTCCCATTCCTCCTCTGGCAAATCCAATGAATTGTACACATTACCTATGTAAATATATTAACATAATACAACCAAAGAAAAAGTTAGAATGAACCTGGTAACAATTTAAGCAACTAATTTACATAATAAAAGTTTCAGATTACCTCTAAGGCCTGCGTTGTTAATCAAGACATCGATACGTCCAAAGGCATCCCAAGCTATTTGTACAGCAGCCTCAATAGTAGCACTATCAGCAGTGACGTTGAGCTGGACAGCGATTGCACGCCGAGCCAGGCCCTCTGAATTAATATTAATCTGGTTGCAGAGAGTTTTCAGCCTGTCAACACGACGAGCGGAAGCAATGATCCTGCAACCGGCTTTTGCCAAGTCGAGACAGAACTCTAGCCCGATTCCCGAGGAGGCCCCAGTCACCATCACTACTTTTCCAGTCAGGTCTTTCCATGGCTCCATAGAAAAACACTTGTGGTAGAGAAGATTGAGAGGCAGTTGTTGTTTTATGCAATAGTTAAGTAGTCTATCTCTCTCTTCTGTTCTCTTTGTGTCTTGTGAGATTTATGAAGAGCCTACTTATATTCTATTCCAACAAAAGTAACCAGAAGTCTCGGGTTCGAACCTTGAAAATTAAGAAATTCCTGGTATGGAGGATCACTACCTTCTTTAATGGGCGCCCCTACGTGACACGAATCTGAATTAGTTTGAGTACCAAATTAACAGAAAGTAAGTACTAAGCCTTTTAATAATGAAAAAATGGAATCTAAAGCTAGCACATGGACAGTACAGAAGTGTTAAAGTTGACAACATCATTCCTAGTTTAATTTGACTAAGTCTGTAGTATGGCTATATTTTAGCTTTCAGTTGGTATTTGTTTTCTTTTTAATAACGGATCAGATTTAGTAGTGTCTTCTCTTTAGGACTCTGTTGTAACTTCCTCCCTTGTATATAGGTTATAGATAAGTCTTACCTTTTTCTTAGTTTATCTCTTTGCTGTAGAAGTTGTACAGAATCTATATATACTTAGTTACAATCAATAAAATACATCGTTCCTTTCATTCTACTGGCAGCTTTATACTTTATATGGTATCAAGAGCCAATTAACTCTCACGAGTAAATTTCTGTCGAGAAACCCTCCCACCCTTCCCATAAAAATGGCCCCAAACATCACTGTAACAAACTCCGATGCCAATACAACAATTGTTCAGTTTAATCCTGTCACCCAGTTACCAATCAAATTAACTGGCAGCCACAATATTTCCCTTTGGAAAGCACAAGTGTCCATGCTTATGCGTGGTCACAACCTTTTTGGCCATCTCGACGGTTCTCGCCCAGCCCCTGCTCATACAGTGACTCAAAATAATCAGGACATCGAAAATCCTGCATTTGTTTCATGGTATCGCCAAGATCAACTAATTCAAAACGCCATCTTGGCCTCAGTTGACCCAAATCTTGCTGCTACGGTTGTCGCTACATCCACTTCCCAGGCTGCTTGGGATGCTTTGCACACTGCGTATGCCAACAAATCGCAAACAAGGATATTTAGTTTGCGCGATCGTCTGGCTCGCCTCGCAAAAGAAACCCTTCCTGTCGCTGATTATCTGCACCAGGTTCGATCTCTCTGTGATGAACTTGCCACTGCTGGAGCTCCTGTGTCCAATGAGGAACTGATTGTCAAAATCCTCACTGGACTCGGACCTGAATTCCGTGAAATATCAGCAGCTATCCGTGCAAGAGATTCTGCTATCTCTTATCCTGAACTTTATGAGAAGTTACTTGACCATGAGCTTTTCATCAAGCATGAAGAAGCAAAGAAGCCACTCTCAACACCCATTACTGCTGCTATTGCACAGCAAACAAACATGCATCCTCGCCAAGGAAACACCTCTAATAGGCGTTCAAATGCAAATTCCCCCAACACCAACCAGTCAAGGCGTGCCCAACCATCGCGTGCTGGCAACAATAACCAACAGCAGCGTTATGATCACACTCTAAAGTGCCAGTTGTGTGACCGCCCTGGTCATTCTGCTAAGGTTTGCAGATCACAATCACACGATCACATACAAGCCCGGGCAAACTATGCTGCTCGATCTCCAACTCAACAGGCTCCTTGGATTGTTGATACAGGTGCCACCCATCATATGGCCTCTAATGCGCAAAACTTCACTGATGTGCACACCTACCATGGTCCAGAGGAGATAGCAATGGGGGACGGTAACACCATTCCAATTTCTCATACCGGTAACACTAACTTAAGTGCATCGAATCAGCAATTTAAGCTTCTCAATACTTTATGTTCTCATTCCATAAAAAATAATCTTCTTTCTGTTTCAAAATTTTGCCGCGATAACCATACGTCCATTGAATTCTTTCCTTTTTCTTATTGTGTGAAGGATCTGAGTACGGGGGCGCCTCTGTTTCGCGGGCAGAATCGAGATGGGCTATATGAGTGGCCGTCGGGCAGTGCACATCATACCCCTCAATGCAATGTTGTCGTTCCTCTACACCTGTGGCATCGGCGTTTAGGCCATCCTAATCATCGCACTTTAAACACGATTTTACATCAGTTTTCTCTTCCAGTTTCACATTCTAGAACCGCTTCCATTTGTAATTCGTGTTATTCTAATAAAATGCACAGGTTACCTTTTTCTGAAAATTCATTACAAAGTCAACGGCCATTGCAAATAATTTATGCTGATTTATGGGGGCCATCTCCTGTTTTGTCAATTGATAACAAGAGATATTATGCCTTATTTGTTGACCAGTACTCGAAATACATGTGGTTGTTCACTATAAAATCAAAAAAGGAAGTCCTTGATGTCTTTCAAGCTTTACATCCCTTACTTGAGCGTCGGTTTCAAACCAAAATTATGTCTCTCTATACTGATGGTGGTGGTGAGTTCCAAGGTTTATCCTCATATCTCAAAATTCAAGGTATTGAACACTTAGTGACACCACCATACACGCCTCAAAGAGTGGCATCGGTTGAACGTAGACACAGGCATGTAGTTGAGACTGCCAAAACCTTACTGCATCAAGCATCCTTGCCCTCATCTTTTTGGAGTTTTGCCTGTCACCAAGCAGTCTACCTTATAAACCGTCTAACCACTCCAAATTTACAAAATAAATGCCCTTATGAAATTTTATTTCACGAGGCTCCAAAGTATGAATCACTTAGAGTTTTTGGTTGTTTATGTTACCCATGGCTTAAACCATATGCCAAAAATAAGTTAGAGCCAAAATCGACTCCTTGTGTATATTTAGGATTTTCTAATAAACATTACTGTCACCAATGTTTTGATCCCGTCAAAAATAAATTGTACTTATCTAGGGATGTTCAATTTTTGGAAGACACCTATCCTTTTCATAATATTTTTTCGAATCTAAAAAACCAACAGAGCACTGATTCTTGGGAGATTTGTTCTGATGTTCTACCTGTGACTAATGAACCATCAAGTTTTGATTCTTGTCATACCCTCCCAGATGCTCTGCCCGTGTACTCTCCACTGCCCAACTCAATGCCTGCCAGATCAGAAGGTGTCTCCATTGCATCAGGTAATTCTCAAACTTTATCCTCTCCTTCATTGCCACACACCATCACACCACCACCGGATTATACTCAGCCCCTGCCGTCACCCAGACCATTAATCACCTACCAACGCAAAAATCACCAACAACTAAGTACCTCAGTGTTACCACTCCCTTCCCCTATACCTCCCACCAACGTACCTTCTCAGTCATCTGCCAATAACTCTTCCCAACCTACACTTGCTTTGGCTCCATCTGATCCTTCACCCGTGGTGACAACTTCAAGTCATCCCATGGTCACACGCTCCAAAACAAATAGCCTCAAACCCAAGCAGTTTAGTGTCAATGTTCAACTCTCCTCGTCCTTTGTTCCTCATACATACAAACAAGCATGTCCTCACCCTCACTGGAGAGAAGCGATGCATGCTGAATTTGATGCACTTGTTAGGAATCGGACATGGGATTTGGTTCCAGTTACTCCTTCGATGAATGTGGTTGAGTGCAAGTGGTTGTTTCGTATAAAACATAAATCTGATGGTTCCATTGACAGGTATAAAGCTCGTCTTGTTGCAAAGGGATTTACCCAGCGTCCAGGCTTAGACTTCCATTCCACATTCAGCCCGGTAGTCAAACCAGTTACTATTCGGTTGGTGCTTACCATTGCGACGCAATACAACTGGCCAATCCATCAGATTGATGTCAATAATGCATTCTTACAAGGAAGCCTTGAGGAAGAAGTTTATATGAGGCAGCCACCGGGATTTGAAGATCAAAGTCTCTCCACACATGTCTGTAAGTTGAATAAAGCAATCTATGGCTTGAAACAAGCCCCCCGAGCTTGGTACAATGAGCTCAAAAGTTATTTGCTAACTGTTGGGTTTGTCAAGTCCCAATCTGATTCTTCTTTATTTATTTTGCATAATTTTGGATTCACTGTTTATGTTCTTATCTATGTGGATGATATAATCATCACTGGAAATCAGATTCGTGGAGTTCGTCATATAATCGATGGTCTTTCCACTCGTTTCTCCTTGAAAGACCTTGGACAGCTCCATTATTTTTTGGGTGTTGAGGTTATCTCCTCTACTGCTGGTCTTTTTTTGTCCCAGCACAAGTATATTATGGATATTTTAGAGGATGTTGGCATGCTAGACAGTAAAGGAGCTCCTACACCTATGACCTCAACTACCATTTTGACAGCTTCAGTGAATGATCCTCCAGCTGATGGTACTCTTTATAGGCGGGTAATTGGAAAGTTGCACTACTTATCCTTTACACGTCCTGATATTGCCTTCACAGTAAGCAAACTCTCTCAATTTATGCACAATCCACGCCACTCTCACTGGAAAGCAGTCAAGCGATTACTTCGTTATCTTCGTCATACCTGCCAATATGGCATACAGATTGCCAAAGCTCCATATTCTCGTTTGGTTGTTTATTCAGATTCAGATTGGGCTGGTGATCCAAATGATCGCACTTCTACCTCAGGCTATATCACTTTCCTGGGCAACACACCAATTTCCTGGGCCTCCAAGAAACAACGCTCCGTATCTCGGTCCTCTACAGAAGCTGAATATAGAGCTGTGGCTGCTGCTGTTGCAGAAACCAACTGGATCACAAATCTTCTTCATGAACTTAGGCTTTCACTTAAGGAAGTTCCACAGGTTTTCTGTGACAACATCAGCACCACTTACATTTGTTCCAATCCGGTCTTTCATAGTAGGATGAAGCATGTCGCCATTGATTTTCACTTTGTTCGTGAACAAGTTCAGAACAAGGATATTGAAGTTCACCACCTTCACTCAGCTGATCAAGTGGCTGACATACTCACAAAACCTCTTCCCAAAGCTTCTTTTGTTCAGCAATTTTCCAAGTTGGGTGTTGTTGACACCACCAACTTGCGGGGGCGTAATAACGGATCAGATTTAGTAGTGTCTTCTCTTTAGGACTCTGTTGTAACTTCCTCCCTTGTATATAGGTTATAGATAAGTCTTACCTTTTTCTTAGTTTATCTCTTTGCTGTAGAAGTTGTACAGAATCTATATATACTTAGTTACAATCAATAAAATACATCGTTCCTTTCATTCTACTGGCAGCTTTATACTTTATACTTTTAACTCTGATAGTTTTTTTTCTATTTCGTAGTATTGCAGAAATGTGTTCCTAAAGTTTAGGAGAGTTAGGTTAGTGGGTTAGTTAGTGGTTTAGTGGGAATGTGACTCTATTGAAGTTGTAATTCTATATAAGATCAGTAACTGACTGAATACAAGGTTAGTCCATTTGTTCTTATTCTCTGGAAACTATTTTCTCAGACATTTTTATTTGAGCCTATTATATCTTAAGTTCTACATTTGGTATCAAGAGCAAGGTTGTTCCTTGGGAGATCATTTACTGTAGTTTTTTTTTGAGACTTTTGTTGCTGACACAATGACAGACCTACAAGCTGTCGGCGGAATGAAAAAGCTCAACAACAGTAATTACAGTACATGGTCAACTTGCATAATGTCTTATATGCAAGGGCAAGATCTGTGGGAGGTTGTCAACGGTAGCGAGGTGACACAACCAGCAGCCGAAGATGCAAACGGCACTCTGCGAAAGTGGAAGATAAAAGCTGGTAAGGCTCTGTTCGCTTTGAAAACAACGACCGAAGAGGATGTGCTAAAGCACATACGAGACGCCGCCACCCCAAAGCAGGCTTGGGATACATTAGCCAAGCTATTTTCAAAGAAAAATGATACAAGGCTCCAACTCCTAGAGAGTGAATTACTCTCGATAGGACAATGCACCATGCCAATTGCACAATACTTTCATAAGGTTAAGATGCTATGTCGAGAGATTTCAGAGTTAGATCCACAAGCTCCAATTGGAGAGACGAGGATGAAGCGGATTATCATCCATGGTCTGAAGCCTGAATATAGAAGCTTCATTGCTGCTGTACAAGGATGGCAAAATCAGCCATCACTTGTAGAATTTGAGAATTTGCTAGCAGGTCAGTAAGCCTTGGCTAAGCAAATGAGCGGAGTCTCTCTTAAAGGCGAGGAGGAAGCACTCTACGTCAACAAAAGCAGAGAAAACCCCAAGCAGTACAACGCCGGTGGATAAAAAAGAACTGATGATAAGTCAAAAAGTCATCAAGGAGAAGGAAGCTCTCGTCCAGGGGGAAGTTCGAAGAACAATAGGGTCAACAACAAGAGGTTTGAAGGGCAATGCCACAACTGTGGGAAGAAGGGACATAAAGCCAATATTTGCTGGTTCAAAAAGAGGACTATTGAGAGCAATGCTGCTGCTACCTCTGGTCCAAAGGAAAATAGTGAAGACGATTGGGATGCTGAAGCATTCTTTGCGGTAGAACAAGAGGAGTTAGCTCTTACAGTAACAACCTCTAAGCAAATTGACTATGAGAATGACTGGATTGTTGACTCGGGATGCTCAAACCATATAACTGGTGACAAAAAGAAGCTGCAAAATTTGTCCGAGTACAAGGGAAGTCGTGAAGTGGTGACAGCAGATGACACAAAATTACCAATAGCTCACATTGGTAAGACTATTGTGTCTCCAAATAATTGTGCTGATCTGATGCTGCTTAAAAATGTTTATCATGTCCCAGGTATGAAGAAAAATCTTCTTTCAGTAGCTCAGTTGACATCTTCGGGTCATTATGTTCTATTTGGTCCGCAAGATGTAAGAATATACCATGATCTTGAGGTTAAAGAAGAGCCAGTGATGAAGGGGCAAAGGTTAAATTCTATTTATGTAATGTCGGCAGAAACCGCATATATAGACAAGACAAGGAAGAATGAGACGGCGGACTTATGGCATATGCGGTTGAGTCACGTTAGCTACTCTAAACTTAGAGTCATGATGGAAAAGTCAATGTTGAAGGGTCTTCCCAAACTTCCAGTAAGGACGGATGTAATATGTGCAGGTTGTCAGTATGGTAAAGCGCATCAGTTGCCGTATCAGGATTCAAAATATACTGCCAAGGAACCATTAGAGTTAGTTCACTCAGATGTGTTCGGCCCTGTCAAACAACTCTCTGTTGGTGGGATGAAATATATGTTGACATTCATTGATGATTTTTCCAGGTATGTGTGGACTTATTTTTTAAAGGAGAAGTCTGAGGTATTTTCAAGATTCAAAGAATTTAAAAAGGTTGCTGAAGGAGAAGTTGATAAGAAAATTCTTTGTTTGCGAACTGACAATGGTGGTGAATATTCCTCATATGAATTTTCTGAATTCCTTGAAAAGTGTCGAATACGCCATCAGTTCACATGTCCAAATACGCCACAACAAAATGGCGTAGCAGAAAGGAAGAACAGACACCTAGCAGAAATTTGTCGGAGCCTGCTTCACGCAAAAAATATCCCAGGACAATTTTGGGCGGAAGCTATGAAGACTGCAGCTTTTGTGATCAATAGACTTCCTCAACAAAGGTTACATTTTCTTTCACCTTTTGAGAAGTTGTGGAATATGAAATCATCTGTTAGCTATTTTCGTGTTTTCGGATGTGTATGTTATGTATTTGTACCTAATCATTTACGTAGCAAGATGGACAAAAAGGTTGTTAGGTGTATTTTTGTAGGGTATGACAGTCAACGAAAAGGGTGGCGATGTTGTGATCCAACAACAGGAAAGTGCTACACTTCACGAAATGTGATATTTGATGAAGCTTCTTCCTGGTGGTCTGCAAATAAGGAACCGCTGCCAGATTCAGATGTCTTCAAAGATGTGTCGGACTCTTCCCATATCCAATTGAGTCTAGATGGAGCTGAAGGTGAAGCTAATGAAGACAATGTTGATGAAGACGTGACTCAAAATCCGTGGCAAACTGGTATGTACCAACAGCCAGGTGAAGAATGTGAGCTAATTGGAGCAGATTCACCACCTTCACTCAGAAGGTCAACAAGGATCAAAAAGCAAAATCCCAAGTTTGCCAATGCTGCCATTGCAGAAGATGAAAATGAAAAGGAACCAGAAACTTTTGAGGAAGCATTCCAGAATCCAAAGTGGATTAAAGCTATGGAGGAGGAAATTGTTGCGCTACAACTGAATCAAACGTGGGAGCTCGTGACAAAACCAAGGGATGCCAAACCCATTTCCTGTAAATGGATTTACAAGATAAAGCGTCACACAAATGGATCAATTGAAAGGCGCAAAGCTCGTCTTGTAGCTCGGGGTTTTTCTCAGCAATATGGACTAGACTATGATGAAACGTTTAGTCCAGTGGCAAAGCTTACTACTGTCCGGGTTTTACTTGCACTTGCAGCTAGTAAAGATTGGAACTTATGGCAGATGGATGTAAAGAATGCATTCTTGCATGGAGAGTTGGATCGAGAGATTTACATGTGTCAACCAATGGGTTTTCAGAGTCATGATTATCCTGAGTATGTGTGTAAGCTTCGAAAGGCACTCTATGGATTAAAGCAAGCGCCAAGGGCATGGTATGGTAAGATTTCTGAGTTTCTTACTCATAGTGATTTTTCAATAGCACCGTCAGATTCCAGCCTGTTTGTGAAAATTGTTGGCAGAAAACTAGCTATTGTGCTAGTATATGTGGATGATCTAATCCTAACAGGAGATTGTGAAGAAGAAATTCTCAGAACAAAGGAGAATTTGTCAGTACGCTTCCAGATGAAGGAACTCGGACATCTTAACCATTTTCTTGGCTTGGAGGTTGATCGCAGTGAAGAAGGAATTTGCTTGCATCAGCAAAAATACTCCAAAGATCTATTAAAGAAGTTTGGAATGTTCAATTGCAAACCAACCTCAACACCACTGGATCCAAATGTTAAGTTGTGTGCTCATGAAGGGAAAGACTTGGAAGATGCAACAATGTATCGGCAATTGGTGGGTAGTTTGATTTACTTAACTTTAACAAGACCTGACATCTCTTATGCAGTAGGTGTGATGAGTCGTTACATGCAAAATCCAAAGAAGTCTCATTTGGATGGAGTTCGTCGAATCTTGAGATATGTAAAAAGTACAATTGACTATGGTCTGTTGTATAAGAAAGGTGAAGAATGCAAACTGATCGGATATTGTGACTCTGACTATGGAGGAGACCATGATACTCGTCGTTCAACCACTGGCTTTGTGTTTAAGCTTGGAGCTGGAGCAATTTCTTGGTGCAGCAAAAGGCAGACAACAGTGTCGCTGTCAACAACAGAAGCAGAGTATCGGGCAGCAGCAGTTGCAGCTCAGGAATGTACATGGCTTATGCAATTGATGAAGGATCTAAGACAACCAGTAGGATGTGCAGTTCCTTTGTACTGTGATAATCAGTCAGCAATTTGCTTGGCTGAAAATCCAGTTTTCCACGCAAGGACTAAACATGTGGAGATACATTACCACTTTATCCGGGAAAAAGTGTTGCAAGGAGAGATTTGCTTGGAGCACATCAAAACAGAACATCAAATTGCAGACTTGTTCACCAAAGGTTTTAGTGTCAACAAGTTGCAGAGTTTCTGCAAGCAGCTAGGCATGGTTAAGACAGAGAGCTGATGTTGAGAAGGGGTGTTAAAGTTGACAACATCATTCCTAGTTTAATTTGACTAAGTCTGTAGTATGGCTATATTTTAGCTTTCAGTTGGTATTTGTTTTCTTTTAACTCTGATAGTTTTTTTTCTATTTCGTAGTATTGCAGAAATGTGTTCCTAAAGTTTAGGAGAGTTAGGTTAGTGGGTTAGTTAGTGGTTTAGTGGGAATGTGACTCTATTGAAGTTGTAATTCTATATAAGATCAGTAACTGACTGAATACAAGGTTAGTCCATTTGTTCTTATTCTCTGGAAACTATTTTCTCAGACATTTTTATTTGAGCCTATTATATCTTAAGTTCTACAAGAAGTGCATTGAACCTTCAAGCTTTAAGCATATGGTCCGTTTTTTTGTTCAATCAGATCTATCTAAATGTGTGCTTACTTTCTTAAATAACTCTAGCCTTGTCAGGATCAGTCATTAATATAATGAACATAAAATTGGACAAAATAATTTTTTTTTTTTCCTTTTATGGGGGATGGAATTACAAGGTACATTAAGGAGTGATGGGAAATTACAATCGAAACAAACATTACTTAAAGTAAGTAAGTAGATTCTTGTATTCATTTTTTAGAGCTTGTTTTTAAACCAAAAAACACCATTATCTTGACGTCCTTCATCTTTCTCCACATAAATGCACTCCCTTGACTCCCTCCACAATGCCGTATAAACAGGGGTACCATCAAATTGGTAGTATTCTCCTAGTAACGGCTTGATAGCTTTGGTTGCCTCCATCGCGTGATAATGTGGTATGGTTGAGAATAGATGATGCAAAACATGAGTATCTGGACCATTGTGGAATACCCTATTTAGCATACCATAGTCTCTGTCTATAGTAGCTAGAGCTCCTCTTAACCAATCCCACTCCGATGAATCGTAATGTGGCACTGAAGGGTGAGTGTGGTTCAAAAAAGTCATTAATATTAAGAAGCCATTCACAATTAGGAGGGGTAACCCATAAATACATACAATCCAAGCTAGCCCTTGTGCCCAAGCAACGCGATACAACACATAAGTAGTTGCAATCACACCTGCATCTGAAATGTAGATCCATATCCTCTCACGGTCATTATATATCGGTCCATATGGATCATAGTGACATGCAAAGCGGTCATAATGTCTTCCAAAGGCATTAAAGGCCAAGTACAACGGCCAGCCGAGAGTGAGGGTGCCGACAAGTAGGAGTATGCGTCCTAGTGGATTGTTCGAGTATGTGGAGAACCAACGTAGTTCGGATTTAAGCCTGGGCACGTAGACTTCATCATGCTCAAGGGAACCAGTGTTGGAGTGGTGACGACGATGACTATATTTCCATGAGAAATATGGTGTTAAAAGTGCAGAGTGGAAGATAAAACCGACAGTGTCATTTATCCACTGGTAATCACTAAAGGCCTGATGGCCACATTCATGGGCAATGACCCATATTCCGGTGCAAACACAACCTTGAACAATCCAGTAAGTAGGCCATGCTAGGTAACAATATGGTGATGGAAGGAGGTGGAAGTAAGTGGTGGCAATGTAGTAGAAGATGTAAACTAGTATGAGATCACGAGCAACATAGGAGAACGATTGAATGAGAGATCGTTGAAAACAGTGAAGAGGGATGACCTTCTTGATGTCACCAATTGTAAAAGGGGACTTTGAAATTGGAACTCTTTGGAGAGAATTTCTCTTTTGGTTAGTTTTAGTTGTTGGAGTAGACATATTGCCACTGGCACCCATTCTTGTCCTGATTCTGCAACAATTAAGTTTGCTTCAAAGTTTCAGACAGTTATTTTTCGATTGAAACAACACCTTCTTTTAGCCTTACATGAAAGTTATATACTCTCTCCCACTTGCTCTCCTTTTTATAGAAATATAGAACGAGAGGCTAATGGTTTGTCAGCAATAAATATTGCCGCTAAAAGAATAATTTATTGCCACTAAATGTCGCTTTTTGTTGTTGTTGTAGTGTGCTTTAGATTCCAGTTTTTTCATTATTAAAACTTTGTCAACTTGTTTGATTATTGATGATCACATGCAGTACTGATCATGACTCATGAACTTACATCTATGTCATGAAATAATTAAATCCTTTCCCTAACCCACCATATCCTATTTTTATGGATTAATTTGTTATTATAACTTGACTTGTTAAATTTTCAATTTACTTCTGAGTAGTTTATTGCCTGTCTTAACATTACTATGTCTAACAGCTACTAGATTCCCAATAATGCTGCTTATTATAAAGCTAAGAGATCATACATACTTCTATAGGTATTACTCCCTTTGTCCCATTTTAACGGTCGCTTTAGCTCTTTTCACATCCATTTAGAAAAAACAAGATTAGTAACTACACTTGAATCATGTTCTCATTTTCTCCGTTTTAGTAATTTCAAGCATATTATAATAGACACAGGAGTAAAAATATGAAAACATACAAGGAAATTATATTAAGGAAACTGCAATCTGAGAACGAGCCGAAAGCAATCACCAAATTAAACAAAATTACATTTTCTTTGTTCTCTTCTTCCATGTTTTAAATGAATGAAAATCTTACATTGTGTTGCAACCTTTGTCTTTCATAAACACGAGTGAAGCATCAGCTGCATTGTCCATGCTTTAGATTTCATCTAAAGCCTTCCATAGTGATTACATTAAGCTACCATGAGGTCTCAAGTTCATATTCCAGAGGTTATTCCTTCTCATTTGCCCAAGCCGTGATGTACAAAATTACTTGGTACTTGTACTAGTGGGAGGTAGCAGTTACCCTATGGAATTAGTTGAGATGCATATATGCTAGCTCGGATACCACTATCATAAGGGGGGGAAATGATAAGATTAAGCTTACAATAATCTTCCATCAGCAAACATCCTTATGGATTCAACCTAATGTATCCACACAGATACCGAACGAGCGAATGAGAGATCGTTGGCAGCAGGAAGGATGGCCTTCTTGATGTCACCAATTGCAAAAAGGGGCTTTGAAATTGGCATTCTTTCTTTTGTAATTTTATGCAAGAGGTGAACAGACCTCTGCATATGCACTATTATTCATGTACTTTAGATTCCATTTTTTTTTCATTACTATAACTTTGTTCAGTTGTCTTATCCTTATTATATCCCACATGCAATATTCTGTTTATTCAAAAAAGTAAAATCCTTTTTATATGAATTTATTCTCCTTTTAATTCAATCTGTTATAAATCTCTGCATTATCACATTATACTAGCTCCGTACATACCTAAGTAAAATGGAGCCATGGAAGGACCTGAGTGGAAAAGTAGTGATGGTGACAGGGGCGTCATCGGGAATTGGGCTAGAGTTCTGTCTCAACTTGGCGAAAGCCGGTTGCAGGATCATTGCTGAAGCCTGTCATGTTGACAGGCTGACATCTCTATGCCATGAGATTAATAATTTGGACGGTCCGGCCCAGCGTGCAGTCGCCATCCAGCTCGACATCACTGCTGATGGTCCTACTATTGCAGCTGCTGTAAAGTTAGCTTGGGACACCTTCGGACACATTGGTGCCTTGGTTAACAATGCAGGCATTATCGGTAATAATAGATTTGAACATACATTGCCAGTTTAATTCAATTGAATCCTCTTCATCGAAAAAGTATACTGTGTAAATAGGACAAAAACAAATAATTATAGATGGTTAATCTGATATAGTACTTGTTGACACCCAATTTTGACCCTCCTCGATAATAATTGATTTATGAGCTTCTTAATATTCAAACGATTTAAAATAATTAGCTATGTCAAATTCAAATAGTTTCAAGGTTAGTGTAAATAATTTCAATCGATTTTTATAGTATTTGAATAATAAATATATTTCATATAATTATATAAGTAATTAGTGTATTTTATAAATGCTTGAAAATCATAACAAAAGATTTTTGCTTCGTTAAAATAAATATTTTATTAATTTAGTTTTAGTTTGAATTATAGCTTTAATTTTCAATTAATTAGCTTATTGAAAATCGATTAGCTTATAATTAAGTTAATTATTTTATCTCGTTAAGATTAAAAAGCTCATAAATTAATTATGTTAATTTGTCCTATTTGAATTCTAGCCTAATCTTCTAAAATTAATTCATTTGGCTACCTTTTTTAATCCGCTTGGCTAAATTGTTAATTAGTTCCTATTACTCCTATTTTAGCCAAAATCTAACCTTTTATTCAAATCCATTTTTGAGACCAAAATTTGGGCCACTTTGTAGCAGCCCAATACAATTTTCCAGCAAACCCAACCCACATTACAATACCCATCACCCACAACAACCCAATTATATACCAAAAACCCACCCAAAAATACAACATACATCAACAAACATTCATACATACAACATAGGTACAACAGTAGCCGAATGACCCCATCCCTGTGTTTTCTCTTCTTTTTCGCGTGAACCAGACAGTAGCAGGACGTGTTTTCTTCTCCCTCACGCGTCAACAAACATCAGCTCCCACACCTTTCTCTGCAACAGCCGCCCACCTTAATCTTGTCATCCGGATTTCGTGGGATTTGGGTTGATTTCTTGTACAAACGAGCAGCTCTTTGGTTCTTGAATTTTTTTTTGAATTGAGGATATATTGAGTGGAAGAATTCCTATTCTATCCTTTTCCCCCGAGAATCCGAGCCCTAATTACCCCATCTATATAATACCCCTTCTTATTCATTGTTTAGGGGGTGGAGAAAAATTTTTCTTGAACAATTGACTTTTACGCTTGAGAAATTTTGAATGCATTTTTAGTTCTAGGTTCTAAAAGGGTCTTCAGCTAAAATTGGTTTGGATATTTTGATTTTATTGCTCAGGGTTTGAAGTCGGTGTTGAAGTTGTTCTTAGGCTCATATTGGTCTCAGTTTGCTGCCCGAAAAGAGGTAAATCCTTTCTTGGCTTCATTTAAATCCAGTTCTTCTATGTTATTCTGTCTATGATGTGTTATTGGTTGTGTCTTGTGTTCCGTTTATGCGTCAACTTCATTTTTGGTCTCTATATGTTAGGATTTGGCTAATGAGTTTTAGCTAGTAACATTCCTTTCATTTTTCTTTTCTTTCAGTTCATTTCATTTCAGCGTTATATGAACTCTTTAGTGTATTGTTAATACGTTCTTGTGATCATTATGTTTGCCTTATGTATTTAGCCTACGTCTTAATGATTTTTATTCTGAGTTTGTTCCTGTTTAAATTCTTATGTATGCTCTGATTTGCCCTAGTTATAATATTGAGCTTTCTGAATATGTTTAATTTCTCGCCCCTTTCCCTTGGAATTGTTGTTTAGTTCCAGTATAGCTCATATGTTGATAAAATATTGTTGCCTTAATAATTTTTTGCCATGAATCTGCATTTGGATGTGATATGGCCCAAGTTAATGTGTATTGCTACTTGTTTTCCACCAAATGGTTTGTTACTGCATTTAGCAATACAACATAAGCTCTTGCTTCGGTCGTATTATATGTAGACCCGTCTTTAACTTATAATGTCTGAACACTAGTGTAGTCCCGAGTATCTTTGGTTATGATTTTAACACATTCCGGTGTCAACTTCTAGATGCATTCGTGTGCAGTTCGGCAAACTCGTCTTGATTCATGTCATCTCGATTTAAGCTCAGTCGGTGTTTGTCTGGTCGAGTCCTATTTCAAATGTCTATCGTTTGAATACTATATCACTATGCCTCTGTTTCCTATTTACTTCTTCCCTTAAATCTCATGTGCAAAGTCTTATTAATTTGCATCTCGCGTAATTTGTGTATCTTGTTATTGATTTTCCCAAATGCCGACAAACTGGTTTGAATCATTTCTCTTAATATATCACATTTGTTGTGAATCTTTATGTTATGAAGCTTTAGGATCATTTGAATGCTAGAAATTGTATTGTTACTTTTCCAGATAAGTATTAGCAAAGTGCATCTAATTCCTGACCTCATGAGATATAATGCAACCACTTTCATACTTTATCAAAATTGTTTGGCCTTATCCTTATGGGCTAACAGTAGCTTTAAAAATTGTTCAAGTGTATTCAATTCTATTCTTCTCTTAATCTTGTTGAATCATAAATGCTAAATCATAAAAATAGCTTGTTATATGTATTCATTTGAGTGCTAATGGAGTAATGTGATTTTTTAATCTATCGGGAAGTATGCTGATAGATCCGGGGGTTTAAATTGTTTAAATGTGTTTAGTTGATTAATTAAATGATACTAATTTGTTCACTTCTTCTTTTTCTTGTATGTAATATTATTCGAGTCCATTTTGGACTTCATCCATGCATTTCGTTGAGTTGAGATCTTTATCGAGTTGGCCACATCCTGTTCAAGTTGCTGGAAAGTTAAATTACAGGTCCCAAAAAAGTCGAAATGGGTCGTATACAAGATGTATACACTGATATACAGGTAAAAAATGTGGGAATACAGGACTGAGGCGAGATACATGTGTTTGGAAGCAAGAGATACATGAAAAGAGTTGATATATATGCTGATATACACTAATATACATCAGTTGTATACCAAAAACGGGTTTTGGTTAAACCCCAAAAAGTAGCAACAAATTTGGCCCAAGAAAGGCCCAAATTCAACTTCTCTCCGTTATTCTTAAATTATTTAATTGTGATTACTTATTATTTGTTGTTTAACTCTAACTTTAGAATTTTTAATTAACTTAATTAGATTCCCCAAAAGATGAGTTATTTTATTTGGGTTGGTTTAATTTTAACATATTTCATGTTGTTGTGTTCACTTATTTTATTAATCAAATATTGGTCGAATTTTATATTTTAATTAAGTTAAATCTTTGTTCTTAAAAAGATATGTTTTAAGGCCGCTTCACTTGATCACATATTATTTTTAAAATTGTTTTAAGTTAAAGTATTTTTCTCAAATAAATAAATAAAAAATGTTAGTCAAAACTTTTTTTAAAAAATTAATTAATAAATAAATAAATACTTACTTAGTCATTTGCTCAAAAGTTAGTCAAAACTTTTATTCTTCAATTAATTTAAAATGATTTTAATGCTTTAATGTGTTAAATTGGTTTAATTTATTTTAAAATGAACTAAATAAATTCTAATTAGTCTAGTTTTATTAATTTTCTAATCACTTGCACCTTAATTCAAATATTTTCATTTTAGGTCTCTTCCTCTAAAAAGATAGAATAAAATGGTTCATTTCTTAATTATTTTCTCAAAATTAATCGAATAGTGTAAATTATTATATATTCTTTATGTTAAATTATTTTTCTAAAAAATAGTCAAATACATTTTAGTCAAGTCGCAGGTCAACCGCATGTTAGCGGACACTTCGAATGCTTAAACCCTTCTCGAAGTGTAAATTGAACCCCGAACTCTTTTTGGTATTTTCAAGTTATTTTTTCTGTTAAATCTTTGAAAATTATAAGTTTACTTAATTTCTTTAAAAAATTAAGTGGCGACTCTTTTCTAAGTATTTTTCTCAAATTGTTTTTATACTTAGAACATTTCAAAGAGTGATTTTTCTAGAGATAGTCAAATTACGACACAACTGTACTTTGTATAGGTAGTGTAAGCTGTTCATTGGAATTGTCAGGAGAAGTGGGAACATACCTTTAAGACGAATCTCAGAGGGGCATGGTTGGTGTCAAAATATATATGTAGACATATGTGTGAAGCTAAACAGAGCGGAGGATCTGTTATTAACATCTCTTCAGTTCTTGGTCTGAATCGAGGACAATTACCGGGGTTTCTTGCTTACGCTTCTTCAAAGATTTCTCTAAACATGGTCACTAAGGTAGCTAGGTAGTTAGTATCTTTGTTTTCCATTTTTTTCTTCTATGTTATGGTAACATAATTAATAATTGAATGGCAGATTATGGCACTTGAATTGGGAGTAGACAATATCAGAGTGAACTCAATATCACCAAGAATTTTCAACTCTGCGATAACAAAAAGTCTTGTGGAAAAAGAATGGTTCAATAATGTTACTTTAAGAACCATTCCTCTAAGAACTCTTGGAACGATAGATCCAGCTTTAACATCAGTCGTTAAGTACTTAATCCATGATTCCTCAGAATATGTATCTGGCAATGTTTTCATTGTTGATGCTGGAGCTAACTTAGCAACTGTTCCAATTTTCTCATCTCTCTAAGATTAGCTCATGAAGACGTAGAATTTTATCTGATTGTTTTGCTTATCGCGAAATATACAATATGATCAAGAAATGGATATGTACGTTGGAGAAAAAAAATGTTTGTTTTGTTACATTGTAGGGTATGAAGTATATTGCTCAATTCTCGAAGCAGAATATACCTTAATTAATAGAGTTTGAACAAATCCTGAAATCTCATGATTCTCAACCTACATCATTGACCGCTAGGCCAAAACTTTGAGTGCCATTTAGCGTTAATTTCTCAAGGTTAACGAGTATTTTTCTAGGAGAATTCAGTCAAGAAAGACTATCGAAAATAACAGGCATATCACCTTACAGAACTTATAGTAATATATCAGCTTGCACAGCTTAAAATGATTTACTTATAAACAGGGCATTTTCCCAAAAGAGAGATGGATCAGCTTAGTACATATACATGTAAACAAACTATTTACCCAAAAGATATATTGACCAGTTTCCAGAGCTGATAATATACAAAAACACGCCATTTTACATACTTCATGTGCTGATCGTTCATGTATCGCTTCACCTCACAGCCAGATATTGTACAAAACGACAGCTTGGGACATCTACTCCATAGCAGTTGTTCATTTCAGTCATATAGTTAGAGGTGAAGCATATCGGTGTTCATTCCCTATTTGGTGTTAGCTCTGCTCCTTCTGGCACTAAAGTTTGCATCATCTGTGCGCAGTTAAACATGGTCAGCATACAACATCCAAGTGAAGGAAAGACAGTTCAACAAAAAATACAAAAAATGATACGATACCTTCCAATCATTGTAATCATATCTCAAGATAAACTGGTAGCGTACAGCTCCACGATGTGTAATGCTCCGCGGAACTGGAGAATTGATTCATCATATTACAATTCAGAAAGGAATAAAAGCGGAAAGGTACAAGCGAACAGATAGAATAAAGGTCAATGATCATATACGTGAAATAACTCGTGATATGCTTTTAGTTTTAATGTCATAGTAGAATATCTCATCCAGAATGGCAAAGTGAATTTACCTATCTTGCAAGTGAAACGAGAACCAGTTTCATCAGCGGAGATTGAAGCCTGCCCATTGTGTACTGAAAAAGAAAGTGCAAACAAATTCTCAACAGTATGAGCAAAGGAATTTCTCATTAGAAAGAGTTCGTCAAGCATGACACTTTTCTTCTCCTTTAAGAGCTCCGATATGTTTGACATATTCTTGCTAACATCAGGTTTGTCCTTGACAGTTTCACCAGCAACCTATTAAAAAGACTCGAAAAATTGAAGATCATTTATCAACCAAACAACGTAAAAAGAGTGGCAAACACAGTCGATGGCAGAGGCGGCTCAAACCCGTTTGTGGCCTAAGGCCAAAATCAAACTAGAGGCCTTAAAAAAAAAATTATAAATGTTTTTATTTTAAATCTATTTTTCTAACTTTTTGAGATGCAAAGTTGTTAATAATTTTTGTGTAGTCAATCTCTTCTAACAATTCTTTTTCAATCGATAATATAGCCAAACCACTTAATCTTTCTTGAGACATTATCGATCTTAAATAATATTTTATTATTTTTAATTTTGAAAAACTTCTTTCGGTTGAGGCGACTGTTACGGGAATTGTTAACATTATTCTATAAGCAATGTAAACATTTGGAAAAGAATCAAGTCTTTTTATTTGATTAAGTATCTCAATTAGAGTATTGTCTTCTACTTTTATGATTTCCCTTAACACTTTTAATTCAGAAAATAAGTCTAAACCGTCAATATCAGAGTGAGTATTATGTTTTAAGGAACATTCAAGTTCAAGACAATATTTTTTCAAATTCTCATCATCTAATGATTTCAATTTTTTCCCACTAAATAGAAAACCAAAAATATTTTCATATACTTCAAATTGTTCAAATCTATTTTGAAGTGAAAAGATGGCTTGGTCTACTATGTATAAGAAGTAATCAACTCTAAATGATTCTTCAAGAGATCTTGTGATTTCATTATCAACATTCTCATCAAATTGTTTTTTTCTATAAATTACATGTTTCTTACGAAATATAGGTTCTATATTCATCTCTAATGCAATTTCCTTAGCCGAAATCATAGTACTTGTAAATCCTTCTTCTCTATATTTTTTAAGAAAAGAAACTAAACCTCTTAATTGATCTATAGCGACATCAAAATCTAACAAATATTTTAAAACACTATTTACAATATCAAATAAAAAATATAATAAACATAAGACACAAAACAAAAATAATATTAGAAATTAGAATGATATTACCGAATTCAAAAGCTATGAAGACTTGATTTCCAAAAATGAATCGGGTTGCTACAATATAGTTTTCTCCAAATTTAAAATATAAGCTATCAATAGAACGAGTAAATTTTTAAGCTTTGAATAAGAGAGAGATGTAAGATTAGAAAAAAGAAAGTGAGAAGAAATAGAAGGGAGGAGGATAGAATATATAAAAATAAAACTAGAAAAAAATAAGGTAAAAAAAAAAGATAATTTGTACATTAAAAAAAAAAGTACACAACTTTTTATTGAAAAGTCAAAAAGTCATAGTCATATCTATCATACTATCACTTCATTGAGCCGTTTTGCATTTATTGTCTTGGTTCTAACAATTTATTTTTTTTAAATTTAATCCTTCCTAATTAACTAAAAAATGGGGCCTTTGCATTTATTGTCTTAGTTCTAATATTATTATTTTTAATTTAATCCTACCTAATTAACTAAAAAATGGGGCCCCCTAAAATTGGGGGCCTAAGGCAAAAGACTTTTTTTTAAGCCTTACCAGCCGGCCCTGGTCGATGGCCTCGGCTTTAGTTTTCTTCAAAATGCATATGGAAGCTGCAATCTCAAAAGATTGCATAGGGGAAATGACCATACCAATTTTGGCCGAGTAAGGCAGACCTTTCTCAGAGGCAATCTCCTGTAAACCACAATCTCTTTTGGATAAGAATGATAAACTACAAGCTGCTTCCTTGGCTTAAATTCAGTTTTCAGAACTCCAAGACTGAGAACGAGCCGAAAGCACTCAACAGATTAAACATAATTACATTGTTTTTCTTTGTTCTGTTCAAATTCATTATTAAAGAAATGAAAATCTTACATTGTCTTGCAACCTTTGCCTTCCATAAACACGAGTGAAGCATCAGCTCCAATCTTTTCCCAATTCACAGTTTTTAGTGACTTCCCAATGATGTGATGTTCCATTGCATTCTTTGAACGTCCTTTTCGTAAACCATTGACTTGAAGCAACCAAGAGATGAATATAGAAGGTGAGATACTACAATTGGGACGTAATTGGAGAGATTCCACAACAGTATTGGTAAGTCCGAGCAAGGCCTCTGCATCCACCACTTGCTCTCGTGACCTCTTAACTGGAAAACCATACATTATAAAGTATACCAAGAGAGAAAAGCAGGGGAAAATACATAACAATTTGTTGCAGCAATTTCACGTGGCCATTGATTGAGATAACACATAATGAAATCACATTTATAGCTTAGTGAGTCATGAGTAAAGTTGAGCACACCTTGGAGAGTAGTACTTCAAGCAACAAACCAAAAATTGAAACTTATCGAAGAATAGAAATTGTAGCCTATTTTGGAACAACATCAAGAGTAGTATAATGAAAATGAGACGAGATCACCTATTTCATAAATCCGCATTGTTCTTTACATATACATACAAGGAAAAACACTTTTCGCAAAGCAATGTCAGGTGATACCCCTTTCTAAATTATGCCACAAGAAAGAAGCAAAGAGGAGGTATCCAAACACATAAAAGACCATTTTTGTTCCCTCTGTCATAATTCACATGATGCATGTTCTTTTTTTACTTTGTCTCAAGAAAACCAACCTCTTTCAATATAGTTCAGAAAGAATTTAACTTTAAACTTCCAAATATCAATGGCTTGTTCCTAAACCAAAAGTTCTAAGAAAAAAAATCTTTCTTTCTTAAACTTCATGTCCGAATCAAAGTGCATCACATAAATTAGGACGTCAAAAATACATGAATAGACACACATATATAAAAGGTCAACCCATTGCACTAAGCTCCCGCTATGCACCGACCAGGAGAAGAGTCAAACCACAAGGGTCTATTGCACCTTCCCCAGCTCAAACTCATGATTCACATAGCAACAACTTTACCAGTTACGTCAAAGCTCCCGTTCACAAACATCTATAAGAAAGCTAATAAAATATACCATTGAGATACAAGTCATGAACACTATTCAACACAATGTTGAACTTATTTGATCCTGCAGCTCCAAGTTCACATCTTGTCTCTGCATTTCAAGAAAACCCCAAAAACCCAAAAAAAAAAATAAAAAATTGTAGCAAAATCAATGGCATAAAAAGTGTAAATTGTTTTTACAAATACCATCAACAATGGTTCTAATAAGAGAGTATTGTAATCGAACACTACGACGAAGTGAATCAGGCAGATTAGTAAAGTCATTGATCTCATTAAAAGCTTCAAGATTTTTTAGCCTTTGTGACAAATCATTTATTCTACTTAATTCTTTATCTTCTTCTAGTTTAATTTTTTTAGCTCTAGTTGTTGGACTCATGGCTTTACACTCTTCTTCTTCTTCTATGAAAGTTGAAATAGTGAAATAAAAGGGGCTTGGCTTTACTTTACTTTACTTGCGTTGAGAAATGTGAAGAGTATATGAGAAGGTGAACAGGCTAATTATTAGTACTACTAGTAATATATTGGCTAATAGTAGGATATTTGAATGTGAAAAGACTTGCATCATGTCTCTTACGTAAGCTTTATATTTCACTATTTCTAATACTCCTTCGTTATGTTCATGGAATTTCGAGAGTCAATTAAAAAATATTGATTAAATTTCTATGTTTGAATGTATAATTAAAATTAAGATGATTGAATTTCAAAATTCTTATGGTGGCATATAGATTTAGACGGATGGAATAACTTGTTTGTCCTTGTAAAATCTGATTAATATAAAAAGTATTTTGAATTGGGTGTTTTTGTTGTATTTTATTGTTAATGTCACTAATGTATTGTTAAATCCGTCATTATGCAATAAATAAATAGCTACTTTTTTTGGTATGAAATGAAAAATGGGAAGGAATTGTTAACTAGGCCAAGTAGTATATAGTCAGTTTGGTTCGATTGTGAAAAGCCATCTGCATAAACAAGACCTGCGGGTACCCGACATAGAATAGCAACTTAAGAAATGTCAATAACAGATCTTCTGAACTGTATACATGTCTTAAATTCATCAGCCTTATATAGTGTTGACAACTTAACTCTTTTTTGTCCATGCCAAATATCGGTCAGGTCGAATGATTTGCTACTCATGACAAGGGCATCAATAGCTAGCCCCAAAATATAACAGAGGATAAATTTCTTATAGTAGAGTACACAACTCAAGTGTTAGAAAAATACTACTATAGGTGAAGAATAAATCTATTTACGACTACTACATATATACATATGAATAGATTTGATTTACAACTCAAATAATGTATAATAATTTTAATAGAGTGCAGAGGATCTGTTATTAACAGCTCTGAATCGGGTACTCGGAGGTCAAGCTTATGCTTCTTCAGAGATGCCTTGTGACAGTCGAACCAAGCCAATTATACAGATACTTGGCCTGGTTAAAAATGATCACTTGCTCATGACATTTTATTTTCTTCTTATAGTTACATCAATAGACTAATTAACTGAACCACTGATGTATATATTATCAAACTGTACATTTAATTTCTTCAAATAATTGGGAGTATACAATATCAGAGTGAACTCATGAATAAAGAATTTCCAAATCGATCGAAGACAACATAGAGTCTTTATTAATGTAACGATGGACTTAAACAATACAATAGTAATAACATTTAACCAATTCCAAGTAATGGTATTCTACTTAATTTCAAAGCTTATTTTTATACCAGTAAACACCTTTGCCTAGAGAACCTCTATCTTTTTCAACATAAATGCAATCCTTGGTATCCCTCCACATTGCCTTTAAAATTGGGGTATCATCAACTTGATAGTATTCACCAAGCAACGGTTTGATAGCGTTAGTTGCCTCCATTGCATGGTAATGTGATATGTATGAGAATATATGATGCAAAACATGAGTATCTGTAACATTGTGAAACACCTTATTTAGCACACCATAGTCTCTATCTACCGTAGCTAGAGCCCCTCTTAGATAATCCCACTCCGATGAATCATAATGTGGCAATGAAGCGTGAGTGTGGTGTAACAAAGTTATCAAAACTATAAATCCATTCATAATTACAATGGGCACTCCATAGATGCATACAAGCCATGTTACCCCTTGTGTCAAAGCAATGCGATACAACACATAAATTGTTGCAAGAATACCTGCATCTGAGATGTAGATTTGTAGCCTTTCACGGTCAGTATATATTGGGCTATATGGATCGTAGTGACATGCAAAACGGTCATATTTTTTGCCGGAGATATTGAACATCAAGTATAAAGGCCAGCCAAAAGTGAGGGTGAAGGCAAGTACGAGTACTCGTCCTAGTGGATTGTTCAAGTATTTGTAGTACCATCTTAGTTTTGATTTAAAACTAGGTAAGTAAACTTCATCATTCTCAAGGGAACCTGTGTTGGCATGGTGACGACGATGACTATGTTTCGATGCAAAGTAGGGTGTTGAAAGGGCAGAGTGGAGGATATAGCCAACAATGTCATCTACCCATTGGTAATCACTAAAGCCATGGTGACCACACTCATGGCCAATGACCCATATTCCGGTACAAACACAACCTTGAACGATCCAGTAAGCAGACCATGCTAGGTAATTATACGGGGAAGGAATGAGGTGGAAGTAAGTGGTGGCAATATAATAGAAGACGGAGACAAGTATGAGATCCTGAATAAGATAGGAAAACGAGCGAATGAGAGATCGTTGAAAACAGTGAGGAGGAATGGCCTTCTTGAGGTCACCAACTGTAAAGGGAGGTTTCGAAGATGGAACTCTTTCGAGAGGATTCTTCTTTTTTGAATCTTTAGTTGTTCGAGAAGACATATTGCCACCGCCTCTCATTTTCGTTCATATGATAATAAGCGTTTAATTCTAACAAACGAACGATATTAAAGTCTTACTCTGTTCTCTAGGAAAAAGAGAAAGAGATCAAATGCTTATTGAGTGGTTTCTCACTTTGTGAAAATAATGTGTGTATATATAATGGCTATATGTGGGACACACATTGCCAATTTTATTAGTTCATCAATGGCTTGGCAGCTTCATGCACATTAATTGTTGTGTGTAAATTAATTTGTGCAGTAGTCTGATTAACAAATGTATAATGAGATCCAATATATGTTTTGGTAATCATGTTTTAGCTAATTTTGGTTTGTGTACTTTGGGAAAAAGGTTTGAAGTAGAGCTGTCAAAATGGACTTGGAATCAAGGCCGGGTTTGGTTGCTTTTGTGTAATTTTCTTGGGTTGTCCGTTTTAGGGACAACTTAATAGTAAATGACCCTCTTTTAATTCATACTGTAAATTAGGGACCTTTTAAATTATGATTTAAAGATTTCTTTTGAACAAACTGAATTTGTTAGTTATTACAAACATTGGACGAAATTTAATATTTTGTGGGTAAGGTTGAGCAATGTATGAACAAACATATTGTGATCCGAAAGGATAAGTTTTCAAAATAAGAACAATACGACTTATCCCTATATAGTAGTAACTCACAAGCACATACACATTGTTGTTGTTTACATCCCTACTTTATTCAAATAGGACGAAACGTCGTGATGATTCAAAATAAATAAATAATTAATTCAATTTAGAAAGAATTTAAGAATAAACGAATTTTAAAGGAATCGCCACTTAATTTTAGGAAAACTAGGAAACCAATTAATTAATCTACGAAACCAAGATATTCTAGGTAAGGGGTTCAAGTTATTCCGAAGGGAATGGGTTAGGCATCCTTTGAAATCCACAAATGTGGGTCCCGACTGAATTCATTTTTTTCAAATTGAGGATGAGAATAAAATAATGTACAAATATAATAAACATGCAATATACACAAGTAATATGATAAAACAATAATATAGGAATCGGCCTAAATTTGCCTATCGTCAATAATATACAATATAAATAGGAGTATAATTCAAACCTAATTCGAATAACTTCAATAGGAAGCACCTCCGGGTACCTGTAAAGACACATAGTAAAAGTGTTAGTTATAAATAAATATGAATAAAAATAAATGAATCAAAAATTAATTTAAAAATAAAAATTCGTCTTATTAACATGGGAGGCCTTAGAAATCGACGGTAATTTCTTTATCGGCCAATTTTAACATACAAAAATATGAACTTAAACTAAATTTCCGTCTTTTAATATTGGTATGGCTTCGAAAATCGACGGAGAGATTTTTTTATTGATCAATTTAACTTGTAACATGAACACAAAATAATAACAATGACATAAACAAGAGAGATAACAATTAAGCTACTAGATCCAGGCTAACAACACTTTCACACAATCAAAACTGCAACACCAACATTTATTAATTAAATAATCTAAACATTATGTATATATAACTTCACAATAAATAGAATAAAAGAACTATAAGCTAATCACTTAATTTGATATGATCCACAAACAAAACAAAATAATCAAGAGTAGCAAAAACAGTAGCAAAAACTAAATATAAATAACGAAAACTTTGCTGGAACATTCAAAATAAATACTAAAATATCAATCCACAAGTAATAAAAGTAATCAACAATAAAGAAAGATCAACATAATAATAACGGCATAATACGTATATTAGCCCCTAAATTTGGCTTCAAATTTTAACTTTGACCTTCAACTTTCATAATGCACAAATAGGTACTTTAACTATTCTACCTTTAAATAAATAAACACACAATTTTCGGAGCCAAAAAGCGTGAAATGCAAACGCTCCCATATGTATTAGTGACCCACTCAATGACTGCCAACTAATTAAATATTTTACACGTCATTTTAGAACTAAAAAAAATCAAAATTAATTTACTATATGTCACTACTAATGTATAAGTATGAATAAGCACACAGCTGAAGGTCAACACGTGTGCTTCAACTGTGGGCTTATTTATCATCAGCCGAAAAGTCCTTGATTTTCAATGCATGTGGGCCCGTTTTCCTGTCTATTTGACACCTTTTCAATTTGCCATGCATTTATTTCAGTCTCTTTTAATGGATATGGATCCCACCTCACTAATTCCATTCCCTTCTCTTTATTTCAACTTCTTCCTTCACTTTCATTTTGTGGTAAATTAATATTTGAAAATGTCAATTTATTCAATTTATAATTTATTTGTCTTATTTCTTTTTTTAATTTATGTGTATTCAAAGATTACATTTAAGATACTATAAATTATTAGACTTAATATTTAAAATATTTTATTACAAATTTGAAAATTACGTAATATACACTATTAATTACAATAATTACTAATTTAAAATATTTTTTCAATCTAATAAGAGCCTACAAACACACTATACGTTATATGGACCAAAAATCCTATAAACCACAATAATTACAACAACAACAACAACAACATACCCAATGAAATCCCACTAGGTGGGGTCTGGGGAGGGTAGAGTGTACGCAGACCTTGCCACTACCTCGTGGAGGTAGAGAGGCCAAACCACAATAATTAACAACTTAAAAAATTCTGTTATATATTTAAAATGATGTTAAAAGTACTATAAATCACAATTAAAATATATTTTTTTTAAAAAAAATTTGTTGACTCTTGAAATTCTATTGGTGACACATGAATTTGAATAGATGGAACAATATATATTATTGAAAGTTAACAAAACTATAAGTTATTCGAAAATGACGTTAATGATTTTTATAAATTATTACAAATTAGCAACTAAAATATTTTTGAAAAAACATACAAAAAATTAGTTGATGAATCAGCCACCACACCGTCGACATGTATGCTTTCTGTGATTAAAATTGAGTTTAAGGGTTATTTTGGTCATTTAAGGATTTTTATTTAAACTTCAAGCTTTATTAATAGTGATGTATTCATTTTAGAGTTAACATGAACGTTTACTACCATATAAATATATATATAATTTATTCAAATTTAAAATTTAAAACTATTTATTTAACGTCAGTTAAAAATTAACTTTTAAATAATTATGCACGGGCTCTTCATCACTAGTATATATATATAATATAATAAGCGGGAATATAGAGGACCTTGAGGTCGACACGTGTTCCTTTTTCCTTGTGGACAAAAAAAAGACTATACAGGCAGGAGGTCAACCTGTAAAAATAAAAGGGGGGACCCATATTTTACTATTGAAGGATGCGTGTTTCTTTTAAATTTCTTTTACTATACTAAATAATTGTACAAAATATTATAAATCACGATAATTATTTACTTAAATATTTAAAAGATATAAAAATATATAAAAGATCTGATTGACTCTTTAAATTTTACCGGTGACGCATAAATTCGGACAAATGAAATAATATATATTATTTAAAAATTTCTTAAAAAGTACTATAAATTACAGTAATTAAAAAGTATACTCACCCATCTTGCCAAAAAAAACTTCATTATAATTTTTTTTCGCAATAACAAATTTTTTTATTAAATGTCACTTGCATTTTGCAGTGAACAACAAATAATGCAAAAAAGAGGGGAAAATTGTTGAAAAAAATATAAAGAAGGTTTAATTGTCCTTTCAATGCTTTTTTTACTGTTGGCCCCCTCGATTTTTACATCTGACGCGCCTAATTTGAGTGTATTTCACGCATTTTGCCAGGTAGGATCCGAGTGTTTTTTTGTTTAAGTTTTGGATAGTTAAAGTGCCTATTTGTGCACTAACAAAGTTAAAGGTCAAAGTTATAATTTGAAGCCAAATTAAGGAAACAATTTATGTATTATGCCTAATAATAACTAACAATACAAATGAAATAATGCACGATCAATCTATAAGTGACAATAATAGTAAGTAATAATAATAACCAACAACAAAAGATAACAGTGCACAACAAGGTAATAATGAATGGAACAATATTGAATAATAATCTAAAATAACAGTGATAATAGTGGTAGGAAACAATTGTAAAATTAGCAACTAAACAAACATGATAACTTTAAGCACAATAGGAACGGATGAAGAACAAAATAAAAATAGAAAAAATTAAAGTTACCGGAGTAATGTGTTTTCCGGCCAGATTTGGTTGTTGGTGGTGACCGGAAAATTAATAAATAGTGAAACCCCTTTTGTGAATTCAAATCAGAAAATTTTACAACCCTATTCTAAAAGTAAATTCACCACCACCCTTTAACCTAATAGGCAAATTATTCTTTAAATAGGGGGTTGAAAATTACAATACCATTATTTTAAAATTGTGGACCAAAATCACCGGTCAATAAAATATCTGTATATGAAATATTATCTGTATTTGAATGAATTTCTAGGCTGTGCAAAATATCAAAATTAATATTAACGGATGTAACAAATAAAATGAATATATATAAAAAAAAAAAGTATGATGAACGTAACTAATGACATGTAAAAAATACAATTTTAAAATTAACTGATAAAAACTCCAAAATTTTGATAAATGAGGATAGTTATCGATAAACTTATTTAAAATTATATAAAAAAAAAAAACTTAAAGTTGCGAATTTTGAAAATGTTAGGCCAAAATTGGGTGTCAACAACTGTCCCTTTCGTTGGATATGATTGATGAAAGTAATCATGGACAATGAAAATTGACAAACCCGATTTTGGCCGAACATGTGACCTTTATATAAAAGTGTGGTTGGAATGTGGTGGAAGTCGATCCCGAACTTTCCTCCAAAAGGTTTCACGTTGTGTTCCGTCCTTGTTGAAGTAGTCCACACTTGTGGCTCAACTGAGAATGCATCCTCTTGGATGTTCTCGAAAAAACAAAGATAAAATTCATTAGTAGAGACAATATTACAAGGAAAAAGGTAGGATCTCTTATGATACGACAAATGAAGATGATCCATTGGTAGGATAAAAATGCATGTCCATCGGTAGGACAAATGAAGATGATGATCCATTGTTAGGATTTTGAATGTATGTCCATCGGTAGGACGAATGAAAAAACATGATCCATTGATAGGATTTTGATTGTATGTCCATCGGTAGGACGAATGAAAAAACATGATCCATTGATAGAATTTTAAATGTATGTCCATCGGTAGGACGACTTAAAAAACATGATCCATCGATAGGATTTTGAATGTATGTCCATCGGTAGGACGAATGAAAAAACATAATCCATTGATAGGATTTTGAATGTATGTCCATCGGTAGGACGAATGAAAAACATGATCCATCGATAGGATTTTGATTGTATGTTCGGTAGGACAAATGAAAAAACATGATCCATTGATAGAATTTTGAATGTATGTCCATCGGTAGGACGACTTAAAAAACATGATCCATCGATAGGATTTTGAATGTATGTCCATTGGTAGGACGAATGAAAACACATGATCCATTGATAGGATTTTGAATGTATGTCCATCGGTAGGACGAATGAAAAACATGATCCATCGGTAGGATTTTGAATGTATGTCCATCGGTAGGACAAATGAAAAAGATGATGATCCATCGGTAGGATTTTGAATGTATGTCCATCGGTAGGACGAATATTAAAAAAATGATCCACTGATAGGATTTGGAATGTATGTCCATCGGTAGGACGAATGAAAAAACATGATCCATCGATAGAATTTGGAATGTATGTCCAACGGTAGGACGACTTAAAAAACATGATCCATCGATAGGATTTTGAATGTATGTCCATCGATAGGACAAATGAAAAAACATGATCCATTGATAGGATTTTGAATGTATGTTCATCGGTAGGACGAATAAAAAAACATGATCCATTGATAGGATTTTGAATGTATGTCCATCTGTAGGAATACTTTAAAAACACGATCCATCGGTAGGATTTTAAATGTATGTCCATCGGTAGGACGAATGAAAAAAAAGATGATCCATCGGTAGGATTTTGAATGTATGTCATTAGGTGTAATGTCCAAAATACTCTTTTAATCATGGTTTACTTTGATATCTATGTATAGTATTCCTTCATATTCAAAGGTGTTTTCATGTAAAATTTCGCTATGATATCTCCTAAAGCGAACTACGCACGCACACAAATACTATAAGAAATTCGAGTTTCCATGACGACTCATAAATAGCCTAAAAAGTAAGATTTTTTTCTAACTATGCATAAATCACCTAAAAGTGAAATACTATTTTTTTTTCTCCCTACCCCTACACAAAAAGAATGTTCTTACTTTATCCTTTAGTATGACTCGAACCCTCAATCTACCAGTTGATAGTGAAGACGCTCAACCACTTGAGCAAGTCTCACTTATCATACATAGCTAATCCTAGAATTGTTCTATCGCATTGAATTTGGTATAAAAATAATACAAAGAGTTTTTACAATATAACTATATATTTTCTAGAATTAAAAATAGATAACCAAACACGAAACAAAATGATACAATTTATTGTACCATTATTATTTTATACCCTCTCAGTTTTAATTTGTTTGTCCTATTTAACTTTACATAGAGTTTACGAAAGTAAAAAAAATAATAATTGAATTTTGTAGTCTTAAGTAAAATATATATTTAATATATCAAAATGTCCTTTAATCATATGATTTTAAACCTGTCATAAAAAAAAAGTTATCGAAAAAGAAAAGAGACATTTTAAAAAGTATATTAAAAAGAAATGTGAAACAACCAAAAACAGGAAAATGTTTTGTAGTACTCCATATACCAAAGTGTATTTGCTACTGGCTTGCCTAATTTTATTGGTTCATTAATAATGGGAGATCAATAAATGACAAGGCAGGTAGAGTTATTTAAGAAATAGGAGTAATGAAGTACAAATTCATCTGGGGCCATAATAATAATAATAATAATAATAATAATAATTGATAATTGTCCCCTAGTGATTTTGACTATGTGCTTTAGATTCCAGTTCCATCATTATTATAACCATGTTTATTATAAGTAATTACCTATTAATGTAGATAAATAATATTATAAAACAGAGTTTGAATTATATATGTTGATATAAACAAAGATTATATCACCGTGTCATTGTTATGTGAGCCCACAGATACAGTGTTCAACGTAAATTCAATGTATTCCGCAATATTTTGATACCAAATTATGACTAGACGTTTTGTAATTAAATAAAACCTTGATATTTTCCATAAGTGCAAATATCACTATTTACGAAAAATTTCTCTAAACAAAATGACCTTAATAGTGTATAATATCCAAAAATGGAATAAAGTTAGAGCTCCTACAATGGCAAAATATATAGAGATATATACTTTAAACTAAACTTTAAACTGTCAGTTTAATTAAACTATAGTAATACTTAATTTTAACTTATCCATTGAGCAACCAGATGCTTCAACTTCACATGATTGACTTGTTTAGTGGATCTCTTAAGCTGGTATGCCAAAATATTTATCTTTTAATAATTATATGACATGTGCGCTTTTTAAAATATTTTTTTTTTAATCGTTTAACTTTAGTTATTATTATATTATATATATATGAGGTGCTAATACTAGATCTAACTACTCGACAGAATTCACGTGGTGGTGATTATAGGTTAATAATTTAGTAGAGTAATATATTGATAAAAATAATTATTTCATGTTGTTGCTGTCCACTGCAAGCCTAGACATCATAAAAAATACGTTTTCGAGTTGAGGACAAAGATTATATTATTTTATTTTTGCATATGAATTATTTGTTACCCATGCTATATTAAACAATGAAGTAGGTTTGTCATTTAATTATTAAAATTGGGAGGAGGATATTGTTTAAAATTCCTAAAACTAAAATATGTTTGATTTATATAATTAAAAAAAAAGATTAATCAAGAATTATTATTTAGTGAAGGGGTGAGTTGTTTAAAAATATAGTCTTATACACTGTTACAACAATATATTTGCCGGCAACAATTATGACGATGATAATATAACTATCTCTACATTATTACATTTAGCGCCAATAATAGTATGAGTTTTATAATTAATCAACACTCTATGTAAATGTTGCTAAAGACTTTAACGACACATGATATAATACATTAACTCAATTGAAATTATATATTCTTGCGGCAGTAAATATTGTCACTAAAGGTGTAATATGTTGCCACTAAATGTCTCTTTGTTGTAGTATGTATTCATTCAGTTTATATCTAATATGTGGGATATATATGTATATTAGAAGTTTAATTTGCTTGTATATATTCCTCATTTCTGGCTTGATATGATGGATTATGCCTCGTGGTTGTGATTCTTAACAATGTATTTGCATAAATTGTTTTTTTGCTCCTCAGGGCCTCGAGGGTGTTTACCGCCTGAACAACCCCTGTTGTTGCTTGTTTACATTCATAAAAAAGACATTTTCTTAGATGCTTAACAATAAATCTAAAATAACACTACAAATACAATATTATGAAAAGACACAATCCAAAATACTTAGGCTGAACATTTAGCCTTTTATTGCTAGTATTTCAAATTTAGAAGTTGTTTTTATACCAGAAAATACCCTTTCCCTGAGATGCTTCATCATCTTTCTCGACGTAGATGCACTCAAAATCCCTCCATATTGCTTTGTAAAATGGAGTTCCATCAAATTGATAGTATTCTCCTAGTAATGGCTTGATGGCCTTGGTTGCCTCCATAGCATGATAATGTGGTATACTTGAAAATAGATGATGTAGAACGTGTGTATCTACTATATGATGAAACACCTTATTTAGAACACCATAGTCTCTATCTACTGTAGCTAGAGCTCCTCTTAGCCAACTCCACTCCGATGAATCATAATGTGGCAATGAAGCATGAGTGTGGTGTAGTAAAGTTATTAACACCATGAACCTGTTCACAATTAGTAAGGGCACCCCATAGATGCATACAACCCAAGTTAGCCCTTGTGTCAGAGCAACGCGATACAATACATAAATAGTTGCAATCAGACCTGCAACTGAAATGTAGATTTGTAGTCTCTCACGATCATTATATATCGGGCTATATGGATCATAATGACTTGCAAAGCGATCATAGGGTCTACCAGCTATATTGATGGCATAGTACAAAGGCATGCCAGCAGTGAGGGTGAAGGCAAGTATGAGTAATCGTCCTAGTGGATTATTCATGTATAATTTGGTGTACCATCTAAGTTTGGTTTTAAGCTTTGGCACATGATTTTCATCATGCTCAAGGGAATTAGTGTTGGAGTGGTGACGACGATGACTATATTTCCATGAGAAATATGGTGTTAAAAATGCAGAGTGGAAGATAAAATCGACAGTGTCATTTATCCACTGGTAATCACTAAAGGCCACATTCATGGGCAATGACCCATATTCCGGTGCAAACACAACTTTGAACAATCCAGTAAATAATAATAAGGTGATGGAAGGATGTGGAAGTAAGTGGAGGTAATATAATAAAAGACGGAGACAAGCATGAGATCTTGAACAAGATAGGAGGAGGAGCAAATGAGAGATCGATGAAAGCAGTGCTGAGGGATAGCCTTCTTGATATCACCAACTGTAAAAGGGGGCTTTGAACTTGGCACTCTTTCCAGAGGATTTTTCTTTTGTTCTGTTTTAGCTGTTGGAGCAAACATATTGCCTCCGCCTCCCATTTTTGTCTTCAAACCTGAGAAAGCAACAATTAAATTTGTTGTGAGAAGTCGAAAAATAGTACTAGTAAATAGAACAAGAAAATGAGAGTAAAGATAGGTTTTTGGTAAAAGGGGAAATACCTCAAAAGTTCAAAACACACCTTTTAGCCTTACCTGAAAGTTAGAGAGTTCTCTCTTCTTTATAGAAAAATAGAGGTCTGGCCAACTCTTTTTTCTTTTTTAATTTACCATCTGATATTCGGAACTGGGTTTTGACTAGTCTAGATTCCCAGGCTCACTACCATCCATTTAACTTAGAAGCGTTCCTTATCAAGAATTTCTCTATTCTCATAGCTCAAACTCGAGACCTCTGATTAAGTATGGAAAAAATTTCCCCTTGCATCCTTAATTTGGAGGTTGATTAGATCTGAAAATAAATTCGTATATACTAGTAGTAAACTAAAGAGGCCATATGTATTCTTGATGGCTCCATGTGATTTAGATTCCTTCATTATTAAAACTTTAATAACCCCATACATACAATGATGCTATTTTTACTCATGATCCTACATTATTGAGCAAGCCTCCTGATCCTCTTAATATACTTCAAGTTGATTTTTCAAACGTTCACTCAAAACATTGTATTTCAATCACATAATGTAGTACAAATATAATACGGTATGAAAACAATACATAATAGAATGATAGTAAACAACAATCCTAACAAACTATAAAGAGACCTCAGTTCAAAATACTTATTGTGACTCATGTTATCCAAATCGATTTTTAATTCATCTCGTTTTTATACCAAAAAATACCTCTATCTTTAGATCTTTCATCCTTTTCTACATAGATGCACTCCTTATAATCCCTCCATAATGCCTTATAAAAAGGGGTACTATCAAATTGGTAGTATTCTCCTAGTAATGGCTTGATAGCTCTGGTTGCCTCAAGTCCGTGGTAATGTGGAATCGTTGAGAATAGATGATGCAAAACGTGAGTATCTGGAATGTGATGGAAGACCTTATTTAGTACACCAAAGTCTCTGTCTACCGTAGCTAGAGCTCCTCTTAGCCAATCCCACTCGGATAAATCATAATGTGGCACGGAAGAGTGAGTATGGTTCAAGAGAGTGATTAACACTATGAAGATGTTCATANTTTTATTTTATTTTATTTTCTTTGATTGTTTCCTGTTCTCTCTTAACTCTAAATGTGCAAGAGGTGATTATGTTTGTCCTTAGCTTAAGCCGTCATTTTTTTCCCTCTCCACATGAGTTTATTTCCTAACATTTTGTTTGAATCCCCATTTTGTTTAAATTTGGCGGGTTTGAGTTAACAATAGACATGATCAATATTTTGGATAATTGGTTTGCTTAGTAGTATAGATAAAGGCTCATCCTTTTGTTGTGAATAAACTAATTCTTCGTCTTTATTTATTTTTTGCGCATTTGAAACTTCATCCGAGTCCATTTGAACTCCACTCTCTATACATGCATTTCATGGATTGGGCATAATAGGCCCAATACTTCTTTCTATCGAGTCAGCAGGGCTGGAGAACGTTAAATATAGGCTGGAAATCAAACTTTCAGTTCCCGGAAAGTTGGAAAAAGGCTAAAATACAGCCTTTATACACTGATATACGAGTCCAGTTCAACAAATACGGTTATAAAAAAGAAAAACAGGTTGCGGGGGTCAAAATAGATTGTATACATTTGGTATACGGTTCAAGATACAGGAAACGGGGTTGATATACGAGTCGTATGCACTGATATACGGCTTTCGTATACAAAAACGTGAATTGGTCAAAAGTTCTAAAAATCAGCAACAGGCCCAAAAGGCCCAAATTATTCTCTCTCTCTATTATTTTGATTGTATTTACTTTTGTTTGCTTTACCTCTAACCTTTTATTTGATTTGGTTTAATTTAATTAAATTCCCAAAGATGGTCATTTCTCATTATTTTTACATTCCTAGATTAAAATAGTTATATTTTCATACCGTGCTTAGAAAAACCCCCATTTAGTCCCATTTCCCTTAAGATAATTAAAATGACGATAATAATAGTAATAGTAATAAAATAATTATAATAATAGTAGTAAATAAATAGGTTCATTTACTTAGTTAAATTTATTTTTTATTTTTTTTTATTTTATTTTATTTTATTTTATTTTATTTTAAAAAAAAGTAAGTCAAAGTTGTGTGTTCTTTACTTAGTTAAAATTTTAAAATATTTAGTTGAAATAAATGAGTTCTCTTACTTCGTTAAACTTTTAAAATTAGTCAAAGTTGTGAGTCCTCTACTTAGTTAAATTTTAAAAATATTTAGTTAAAATAAATGAGTCCTTTTACTTCGTTAAAATTTCAAAATTAGTCAAAAATCATTTTGGTCAAATCGCCGGTCAACCGCAAGTTAGCGGGCATTCCGAGGGCCTAACACCTTCTTGGAATGTACATTTGAACNTCGGTCCATGTGGATGATAGTGACTTGCAAAGCGAGGATAAGGTCTGCCAGAGGCATTGAAGGTCAAGTACAAATGCCACCCAAGATTGAGGGTGGTGGCAAGTCCGAATACTCGTCCTAGTGGATTTTTGTTCAAATACTTGGTGAGCCACGTTACTTGGGATTTTAGCCTTGGCACATACACTTCATCATACTCAAGGGAACTAGTGTTGGAGTGGTGACGACGATGAGTATATTTCCATGAGAAGTATGGTGTTAAAAGTGCAGAGTGGAGGATAAGACCAATAGTGTCATTTATCCACGGGTAATCACTGAAGGCCTGGTGGCCTAATTCATGGCCAATCATCCATATTCCAGTGAAACACAACCTTGAGCGATCCAGTAAATAGGCCATGATAGGTAACAACACGGAGACGTAAGGAGGTGAAAGTAAGTGGTGGCAATATAATAAAAGACGGAGACAATGATGAAATCTTGAACAAGATATGAGAAGGAACGAACAAGAGATCGCTGAAAGCAGTGAGGAGGAATGACCTTCTTATTATCGCCAATTGTAAAAGGAGAGGCTTTGAAAATGACACTCGATTTTTCTTTTGTTCTGTTTTATCAGACGACATATCGTTGTCCTGTTCTTTCAATCGAAAAAAAACAACTACTTCAACAACTTGTTATCAAATTTCAAGTCTAGAGTTTATTGAAGAAAGTAGGTACAGATTCCATATTTGTTACATATCTGTCATGAAATAATTACTAAGTCATCTTTTCCCATCCTGTCTATATTCAAGATAATAAATTTGACATTATTCTAACTTTGTCTCGTTGTTTCATATGTAGAGTCCCCATATTGTTGTTTATTAAAAACATAACATATGACTCACAATATTGCATTCTTGTGGAAATTCAAGATTTTGTAATACAATATCTAAGCACAAGGGGAAGATATACAAGAGGACACTAACTTAGCCGTTGCAATTAGGGAAGCCTTAGCACACTGTGCTACAGAAGGAGTAACTCAAGTTTGTCTCGAAACCGATTCATTAGTGTTACTCAATTAAAACAGATTTGGGTTTGAGATGCTTAACAACACTAGATGTAAGTTTGAAGGATACTTACCAAAGAAGGAGCAGGAGTCATGGAGAACTTGTCCAGCCACGGAAATCACACCATCGACGTTTGAGCTTCCTAGCTGAAGACAACCATACATTAGAGCGATTCATGGAGGATATTTCAGAAGATTAGAGATATTTTTGAACTTGTCCAATTTTGAATTACATTGTTTATTGATTAGATTTTGGTGGTTGGGCACTGCTGGGCCAGCCAGACAATGTTGAAATGTTTTCTTGCTATGCATAATTAATAAAATAGGCCCTATGGGTCATATTAAACCACACAGACAAAAAAAAAAGGTAATACAATATCTTTTGATCTTTATAATCATGATTATATTGAAGATAACATTAAATTTGCACTTAAGAGACCACAACACATTCCCTCAACTAGCGTGGGACTTCATATTCCCACACACACTCGATCAGGACATGAAACTAGAGTGTGGATAACATAACATAGATGTTTCAACATTACGAAATACTGTAACAAGAATCAGTTGGTCTGGCTCAATACTGTTATGAACTAGTCTCAGCCCAATGTTAATATCTACACGGATGTCACACAACTCGTTATTGGGCCCAGAGAAATCGACTCTTATTACTTGATTGCAATGTGAGAGACTAAGAATTAAAAATTCGTCATCTCACAGAACTGACTTAAAGGTGAAGTACTGAAGTAAGTTTTTATTGTGTATGCCTTGTATGAACAGTTGAACAACTAAAATTGTGCACTCTGCACCTTTTGACTAACTAAAAGATCAATTCAATTTAAGAGGGATTCAAGGACAATAAATAAATAATATGGTCTATCAAAACACTGTATGTCAACCACATTATGTAGTACAAATACAATACGTTATGAAAACGATACATAATAAAATGATAGGAAACAACACCTAAATTCAAAATACTTATTGTGACTCATGCTTAACATTTAACCAAATCGATTTTTAATTCATCTTGTTTTTATACCAAAAAATACCTCTATCTTTAGATCTTTCATCCTTTTCCACATAGATGCACTCCTTATAATCCCTCCATAATACCTTATAAACAGGGGTACTATCAAATTGGTAGTAATTTCCTAGTACTGGCTTGATAGCTTTGGTTGCATCGAGTGCATGGTAATGTGACATTGTTGAGAATAGATGATGCAAAACATGAGTATCTGTAATGTGGTGGAAGACCTTATTTAGTACACCAAAGTCTCTATCTACCGTAGCTAGAGCTACTCTTAGCCAATCCCACTCGGACGAATCATCATGTGGTACTGAAGAGTGAGTGTGGTACAAAAAAGTTATTAACACTATGAAAATGTTCATAATTTGGAGGGGCACTCCATAGACACATACAAGCCAAGTTAGTCCTTTTGCCAAAGCAACGCGATACAACACATAAGTTGTTGTAATCACACCTGTATCTGAAATATAGATTTGTAGCCTCTCACGATCATTATAAATCGGTCCATGTGGATGATAGTGACTTGCAAAGCGACCATAAGGTTTGCTAGAGGCATTGAAGACCAAGTACAAAGGCCACCCAAGATTGAGGGTGGTGGCAAGTCCGAATACTCGTCCTAGCGGATATTTGTTCAAATACTTGGTGAGCCACGTTACTTGGGATTTAAGCCTGGGCACATACACTTCATCATGCTCAAGGGAACTAGTGTTGGAGTGGTGACGATGATGAATATATTTCCATGAGAAATATGGTGTTTAAAGTGCAGAGTGGAGGATAAGACCAATAGTGTCATTTATTCACTGGTAATCACTGAAGGCCTGGTGGCAATCATCCATATTCCAGTGAAAACAAGATTTTGTTTGAACTTGAAATTTGGTAGTACAATATCTTTTGATTTGAATAATCATGATTATATTTTAATAACTAGAATATTACATGGGGGTTTCAACATTACGAACACAGCAACAGGAATCGGTGGGTCTGGCTCTGATGCTGGTATGAACTAGTCTCGGCCCAATGTTGATACCTACACGGATATGATATCATGAACACAACTAGGTATTAGGAACAAGAAGAAGCAATAAAACTGAAAGGCTTTCATAAAGGTTGATCTGGGACTCAGATCCACTTGACAACTAGCTAAAAGGATGATGGTTGAGATCTAGAAAGAATGGTTTATGCCAATTGTTAGGAAGAGTCTATATTCCCTTTGTCTCCTTTCCGAGTCATTGGCATATATCTTTCTATCCTTTAATTCAGTCATTTACCTACTGTGTAATTGGAATATATCAATGAGTATCTACTGAGAATTTGTTCATTACATCATATGTGAAGATACGACCATTGGATCTAAGTCAACTCCAAAAGACAACTCATAAATGGGAGAATTGTCCGAAATCATGTAAAGAGACGCTATGACCCATACTTCCCTCAACCAATGTGGAATTTATTTTAACAGTCTTAAGATACATTTCACTTTGAGAATTGAACAAAAAGAAATACATGTCGACAAATTATGAGATTCAACGTTTTCATATCTTCATGAGCTAATTTTAGAGCGACGAGAAAATTGGAACACCTGTTAAGGTTGCTCCAGCATCGACGATGAAAATATTGCCTGATATATATTCTGAAGAATCATGGATTAAGTACCTAACGGTTGATGTTAAAGCCGGATCTGTCGTTCCAAGAGTTCTCAGAGGAACGGTTCTCACAATAACATTATTGATCCCTTCTTTTTCCATAAGACTCTTTGTTATCTCGGATTTGAAAATTCCTGGTGATATTGAGTTCACTCTGATATTGTTTACTCCCAACTCAAGGGCCATCATCTGCCATTCAATTACTTGAATTATTAACTTACCATAACATAGAAGTAAACAATGGAAAAAAATAAAAAAATCTCTATCTAGCTACCTTAGTGAGCATGTCAAGAGCCATCTTCGAAGAACTGTAAGCAAGACCCCCAGGTATAAGTACTCGATTTAAACCAGCAACTGAAGAGATATTAATAACAGAGCCTCCGTCCTGTTTAGAATCGCGCATATGTCTACATACATATTTCGACACCAACCACGCCCCTCTTAGATTCGTCTTATAGGTATGTTTCCATTCCTCTTCTGGCAAATCCAATGAATTGTACACATTACCTATGTAAAATATTAAAATACAACTAAAAAAAAAGTTAGAATGAACTTGGTAACAAATTAAGAAACTAATTTACATAATAAATTTTCAGATTACCTCTAAGGCCTGCGTTGTTAATCAAGACATTGATACGTCCGAAGGCATCCCAAGCTATTTGTACAGCAGCCTCAATAGTAGCACTATCAGCAGTGATGTCGAGCTGGACAGCGATTGCACGCCGAGCCAGGCCCTCTGAATTAATATTAATCTGGTTGCAGAGAGTTTTCAGCCCGTCAACACGACGAGCAGAAGCAATGATTCTGCATCCGGCTTTTGCCAAGTCGAGACAGAACTCTTGCCCGATTCCCGAGGAGGCCCCAGTCACCATCACTACTTTTCCAGTCAGGTCTTTCCATGGCTCCATATAAAAACTTGTGGTAGAGAAGATTGAGAGGCAGTTGTTGTTTTATGCAATAGCTAAGTAGTCTATCTCTCTCGTTTCTGTTCTCTCTGTGTCTTGTGAGATTGATGAAGAGCCTACTTATATTCTATTCCAACAAAAGTAACCAGAACTCTCGTGTTCGAACCTTGAAAATTAAGAAATTCCTGATATGGAGGAGCACTACCTTCTTTAATGGGCGCTCGTGACACAAATCTGAATTAGTTTGAGTACCTAATTAACAGAAAGTAAGTACTAACCCTTTTAATAATGAAAAAATGGAATTTAAAGCTCGCATGGACAGTACAGAAGTGCATTGAATCTTCAGGCTTTAAGCATATGGTCTGTTTTTTTGTTCAATCAGATCTATCTAAGGGTGTGTTTGGTATGAAGGAAAATGTTTTCCTAGAAAACAAGTAAATTTTTGACTTATTTTTTCATGTTTGGTTGGTGAGTGAAAATATTTTTCAAAAAAGATTTTTTAGTGTTTGATTTATGAATGAAAATTATTTTTGAGAAAATATCTCTTTTTTTTTTACTAGAAGAGAGTAGAAAATAATTTTTGAATTGAAATTGAATTTTTTTTTTAAAAAAAAAACTTAATTTTTTTTGGGAGGTGGTGATGGTGTAAAAAAATAAATATTTGAAATTAAAAATATTTTTTAAAAACAAACTTAATTTTTTTTTGTGGGGTGGGGTGAAAAAATAAAATTTTGAAATTGAAAATATTTTTTAANGTGAAAAACAAAAAATTGAAATTGAAAGTATTTTTTATAAAACAAATTTTAAATTTATTATTATTTTGGTTGGGTGGGTGGGTGGGCGGGGTCGAGGGTAGGGATGGGATGAAAATTGAAGTTGAAAAATGCTTTTTAAAAATAAGCTTTAAATTTATTTTTTCAACAAAAAAATTGTAATTTGAAGTTGGAGGAAAGTTTTGGAAAATGTTTTCTGTCAGTTTTGAAGGAAAGTCATTTTCTTTGAATTTGAGGAAAATGAGTTGATTTGGAAAACATTTTACCCAACCAAACATGAGAAAATTGGAAAAACATTTTCCTTTCATACCAAACACACCCTAAATATGTGCTTACTTTCTTAAATAACTCTAGCATTGTCAGGATCAGTCATTAATGAACATAAAATTGGACAAAATAAGTTTTTTTTTTTCCCTTTTATGAGGGACGGAATTACAAGGTACATTAAGGAGTGATGGGAAATTACAATCGGAACAAACATTACTTAAAGTAAGTAGATTCTTGTATTCATTTTTTAGAGCTTGTTTTTAAACCAAAAAACACCATTTTCTTGACGTCCTTCATCTTTCTCCACATAAATGCACTCCCTTGACTCCCTCCACAATGCACTCCCTGGCCAACTCTTTTTTCTTTTTTAATTTACCATTTGATATTCGAGACTCGGTTTTGACTAGTCTAGATTCCCAGGCTCACTACCATCCATTTAACTTAGAACCGTTCCTTATCAAGAATTTCTCTATTCTCATAGCTCAAACTCGAGACCTCTGATTAATTATGGAAAAAATTTCCCCTTGCATCCTTTGGAGGTTGATTAGATCTGAAAATAAATTTGTATATACTAGTAGTAAACTAAAGAGGCCATATGTATTCTTGATGGCTCCAATGTGGCACGGAAGAGTGAGAATGGTTCAAGAGAGTGATTAACACTATGAAGTTGTTCATAATTTGGAGGGGCACCCCATAGATACATACAAGCCAAGTTAGCCTTGTGCCAAAGCAATGCAATACAACACATAAGTAGTTGCTATAACACCTGCATCTGAAATATAGATTTGTAGCCTCTCGCGATCATAATAGCTCGGTCCATGTGGATGATAGTGACTTGCAAAGCGAGGATAAGGTCTGCCAGAGGCATTGAAGATCAAGTACAAAGGCCACCCAAGATTGAGGGTGGTGGCAAGTCCGAATACTCGTCCTAGTGGATTTTTGTTCAAATACTTGGTGAGCCACGTTACTTGGGATTTTAGCCTTGGCACATACACTTCATCATACTCAAGGGAACTAGTGTTGGAGTGGTGACGACAATGAGTTTATTTCCATGAGAAGTATGGTGTTAAAAGTGCAGAGTGGAGGATAAGACCAATAGTGTCATTTATCCAGGGGTAATCACTGAAGGCCTGGTGGCCTAATTCATGGCCAATCATCCATATTCCAGTGAAAACACAGCCTTTGAGCAATCCAGTAAATAGGCCATGCTAGGTAACAAAATGGAGACTGTAAGTAGGTGGTGGCAATTTTTGAACCATTCTTTTTCCATAAGACTCTTTGTTATTGCAGAGTTGAAAATTCCTGGTGATATTGAGTTCACTCTGATATTGTCTATTCCTCTAAGAGCTCTTGGAACGATAGATCCAGCTTTAGCATCAGTCGTTAGGTACTTAATCCATGATTACTCAGAATATGTATCTGGCAATGTTTTCATTGTTGATGCTGGAGCTACCTTACCAACTGTTCCAATTTTCTCATCTCTAAGATTAGCTCATGAAGACGTAGAATTTTATCCGATCGTTTAGCTTATTGAGAAATATACAATATGATCAAGAAATGGATATGTACGTTGGAGAAAAAAAATGTTTGTTTTGTTACATTATAGAGTGCCAGTTAGTGTTAATTTCTCAAGGTTACCGAGTATTTTTCTAGGAGAATTCAGTCATGAAAGACTATCGAAATTAACAGGCATATCACCACCTTACAGAACTTATAGTAATATATCTGCTTGCACAGCTTAAAATGATTACTTATAAACAGGGCATTTTCCCAAAAGAGAGATGGATCAGTTTAATACATATACATGAAAACAAACTATTTACCCAAAAAGATATATTGAACAGTTTCCAGAGCTGATAATATACAAAAACACGCCATTTTACCTACTTCATGTGCAGATCGTTTCATGTATCGCTTCACCTCACAACCAGATATTGCACAAAACGACAGCTCATGACATCTACTCCATAGCAGTTGTTCATTTCAGTCATATAGTTAGAGGTGAAGCATATCGGTGTTCATTCCCTATTTGGTGTTAGCTCTGCTCCTTCTGGCACTAAAGTTTGCATCATCTGTGCGCAGTTAAACATGGTCAGCATACAACATCCAAGTGAAGGAAAGACAGTTCAACAAAAAATACAAAAAATGATACGANGACATCTACTCCATAGCAGTTGTTCATTTCAGTCATATAGTTAGAGGTGAAGCATATCGGTGTTCATTCCCTATTTGGCGTTAGCTCTGCTCCTTCTGGCACTAAAGTTTGCATCATCTGTGCGCAGTTAAACATGGTCAGCATACAACATCCAAGTGAAGGAAAGACAGTTCAACAAAAAATACAAAAAATGATACGATACCTTCCAATCATTGTAATCATATCTCAAGATAAACTGGTGGCGCACAGCTCCACGATGTGTAATGCTCCGCGGAACTGGAGAATTGATTCATCATATTACAATTCAGAAAGGAATAAAAGCGGAAAGGTACAAGCGAACAGATAGAATAAAGTTCAATGATCATATACGTGAAATAACTCGTGATATGCTTTTGGTTTTAATGTCATAGTAGAATTTCTCATCCAGAATGGCAGAGTGAATTTACCTATCTTGCAAGCGAAACGAGAACCAGTTTCATCAGTGGAGATTGAAGCCTGCCCATCGTGTACTAAAAAAGAAAGTGCAAACAAATTCTCGACAGTATGAGCAAAGGAATTTCTCATTAGAAAGAGTTCGTCAAGCATGACACTTTTCTTCTCCTTTAAGAGCTCCGATATGTTTGACATATTCTTGCTAACATCAGGTTTGTCCTTGACAGTTTCACCAGCAACCTATCAAAAAGACTCAGAAAATGGAAGATCATTTATCAACCAAACAACGTAAATAGAGTGGCAAACACAGTTGATGGCCTCAGCTTTAGTTTTCTTCAAAATGCATATGGAAGCTGCAATCTCAAAAGATTGCATAGGGGAAATGACCATACCAATTTTGGTAGAGTAAGGTAGACCTTTCTCGGAGGCAATCTCCTGTAAACCACAATCTCTTTTGGATAAGAATGATAAACTACAAGCTGCTTCATTGGCTTAAATTCAGTTTTCAGAACTCCAAGCCTGAGAACAAGCCGAAAGCACTCAACAGATTAAACATAATTACATTATTTTTCTTTGTTCTGTTCAAATTCATTATTAAAGAAATGAAAATCTTACATTGTCTTGCAACCTTTGCCTTCCATAAACACGAGTGAAGCATCAGCTCCAATCTTTTCCCAATTCACAGTTTTTAGTGACTTCCCAATGATGAAATGTTCCATTGTATTCTTTGAACGTCCTTTTCGTAAACCATAGACTTGAAGCAACCAAGAGATGAATATAGAAGGTGAGATACTACAATTGGGACGTAATTGGAGAGATTCCACAACAGTATTGGTAAGTCCAAGCAAGGCCTCTGCATCCGCCACTTGCTCTCTTGGCCTTTTAACTGGAAAACCATACATTATAAAGTATACCAAGAGAGAGAAGCAGGGGAAAATACATAACAATTTGTTGCAGCAATTTCACGTGGCCATTGATATTGAGATAACACATTATGAAATCACATTAATAGCTTAGTGAGTCAAGAGTAAAGTTAAGCACACCTTGGAGAGTAGTACTTCAAGCAACAAATCAAAAATTGTAACTTATCGAAGAACAGAAATCATAGCCTATTTTGGAACAACATCAAGAGTAGGATAATGAAAATGAGACGATACGCATTGTTCTTTAGATATACATACAAGGAAAAAGACTTTTCACAAAGCAATGTAAGGTGATACCCCTTTCTAAATTATGCCACAAGAAAGAAGCAAATAGGAGGTATCCAAACACATAAAAGACCACTTTGTTCCCTCTGTCATAATTCACATGATGCATGTTCTTTTTTTACTTTTTCTCAAGAAAACCAACCTCTTTCAATATAGTTTAGAAAGAATTTAACTTTAAACTTCCAAATATCAATGGCTTGTTCCTAAACCAAAAGTTCTAAGGAAAAAAAGTCTTTCTTTCTTAAACTTCATGTCCGAATCAAAGTGCATCACATAAATTAGGACGTCAAAAGTACATGAATACACACATTTATAAAAGGTCAGTTCATTGCACTAAGCTCCAGCTATGCACAGGCCAGGAGAAGAGCCAAACCACAAGGGTCTATAGTACCTAACCTTACAAGAGGTTTTTTCCACAGCTCAAACTCATAACTCACATAGCAACAACTTTATCATTTACACCAAAGCTCCCGTTCACACACACATATATAAGAAAGATAATAAAACATACCATTGAGATACAAGTCCTGAACACTATTCAACACAATGTTGAACTTATTTGATCCTGCAGCACCAAGTTCACATCTTGTCTCTGCATTTCAAGAAAACCCCAAAAAACAAAAAAAAACAAAAATCATCAAAAAAATAAAATTACAGCAAAATCAATGACATAAAAAGTGTAAAACAAAATTACAAATACCATCAACAATGGTTCTAATAAGAGAGTATTGTAATCGAACACTACGACGAAGTGAATCAGGCTGATTAGTAAAGTCATTGATCTCATTAAAAGCTTCAAGATTTTTTAGCCTTTGTGACAAATCATTTATTCTACTTAATTCTTTATCTTCTTCTAGTTTAATTTTCTTAGCTCTAGTTGTTGGACCCATGGCTTTACACTCTTATTCTTCTTCTATGGAAGTTGAAATAGTGAAACAAAGGGGCTTGGCTTTACTTTACTTTACTTGCATTGAGAAATGTGAAGAGTATATGAGTAGGTTAATTATTAGTACTACTAGTAATATATTGGCTAATAGTAGGATATTTGAATTTGAAAAGACTTGCATCATGTCTCTTACGTAAGCTTTATATTTCACTATTTCTACTACTCCTTCGTTATGTTCACGGAATTTCGAGAGTCGATTAAAAAATATTGATTAAATTTCTATGTTTGAATGTATAATTAAAATTTAGATGATTGAATTTCGAAATTCTTATGGTGGCATATAGATTTTGATGGATGGAATAATTTGTTTGTCCTTCAAAAATCTGATTAATATAAAAAGTACTTCTCGCGTTTCAATTTGTTTCTCGCCTTTTTTTAGTTTGTTTAAAAAATATTAATTTATTTCTTAATTTAAAAACTTGTTAACTTCATCGTCTCACATGTTATTTTAAGATCACAAATTAAATATCATACAAAAATATACAGTGACACAAAGATTTTGATTTATTTTAGACCGTAAATTTTAAAAATCTTTATTTTTTCCTTAAGCTCCATGTCAAATCAAATAATATCACATAAATTGAAATATAGAGAAAAAATTATATATTAAATAAGTAGTTATCTGTTTATGTCGGAGGTTATTGATTCTAACAAATATAAAAAGTGACCAACCTCATTTATTTGTCGTTTGAAAGTCTATTGTAAACAACATTTTTACCTCCCAAGAAAGGTAATACTAGCTAAGCTAAATTAGTTCAATGTAAACATCATTTTAAATTTATAAAAAATAATAATAATTCATCTTCGATGTGAAGATATTATTTGTATAATGTAAAAGACTTATATTAAATAATTAGTTACTTTAGTTAAACTCATACCTGTTTATGTCGAGGGTTACTTATTTCAACAAATATAAAAATTGACCAACCTCAATCATTTATCGTTCGAAAGTCTATGGAAAACAATATTTTTACCTCCCAAAAAAGGTAATACTACTTACGTTAAAATAGCAAAGATAAAATTACGTATAATAAATTTCTTGACTATATTGGGAAAAGATGAAGCCCAAAACAAAAACAAAAAAAAACAAAAATATAAAAAGTATAGTGTACTTCTTCAAGTAATAACTCAACCCATAAATTACCAAAAAAATGCTTTCCCACATTTCAGCTTCCCTTTCTCACACCTCTTCTTCCACCACCGCTTTCTTCCTCTCTTCCACCGCTAAATTTCTCCGACCCAGATGCTCTTTTTGCCCTAAACCCCCTTTTCAGTTCCCAATTCATCAAAAACGACACCGTTTTGTGTTTTCTCAGAGCACAGCAGCTTCAATGGACTCTGCTGCTACTGTTGATTCAGTTGCTGATGATTTAAAGAAACAAAGCTTAGAAGTAGTTGAAATTAAGCTTAAATTGAAACTTGAAGAGCTTAATTGGGATAACTCTTTTGTTCGTGAACTACCTGGTGACCCCAGAAGTGATAGTATTCCAAGAGAGGTTTGTGTTCTAATTCTCAAAGATTTTGTATTCAAGATTGAATTTTTATTTGATTTGAATGTATAAGGTGTTTTTTTTATTGGGGATATCACTCTTTATGGTGTTAAAGTAATTGATTTGACTTATATATTATAGGCATAATAGATAAATAGACACTCAAACTTGGCTTCCAAATTTTATGGTCCACGTCAGCATCGGGTGTACACGAGATATAGTAAAGACGAGTTGGAGTATTTGGTTGCTAGTTGAAATCTAGTTGAGGTGTCTAGATGTACACTCTTAAAGTTGGAGTGCTTGCTTGCTAGATGAGACTAAGTTTGAGTGTTTGTTTATGTGTTATGCCTATATTGTATTAGTGATAGTGAGAGAAGATACTAAAATCTTGGTCGAAAAGTTAATTTGACAGAGAAGATGTCTCAAAAGCTCAAATTTTAAGTAGTAATGCATATTCAAGATTGGATTTTTGTTTGAAGACATGAGAAACTGGTTGGAATATCTTGAGCTACTCCCTCCATCCGTGTGAGCTGGTTCACATTGCCTGTCCCAATCCCGGTAAAGGAGGAGGGTTGCCGATGGTCAGTCGGAAGCAACCTCTCTACCCATAAAGGTTGGGGTAAGGCTGCATACATTTTACCCTCCCCAGACCCCACTTGTGGGATTACATTCATCCTATTTGTGTGATTGTGTTTGCCGAATATGAGGTTAAATTGTTAATTAGACTTATATATTGTATTAGTGGTAGTGGAAGAAAATATTAAGGTAATCATTGAAAAGTCAGTTGAATTAATCATATCAAAATAAATTTTTTGAATAGCTTAATGAAATTGAATTCTGGAAAGTTGTGCAAGAATGGTGTCAAATATCTTAAAGTCCAATAAATATAACTGTAATGTATATTAGAACAGAAGTACTACATTAGTGAGAGCTTGGGAGAAAATATTGAAGTAATGGTTAAAATGTAATTTTGGTACAGAAGGCTTCACATTGAAGTTTAAAACTTGGTAAGTGTAAATGTATAATGAATTTGAATTACTTAAGTTGTCAGCGTGTAGAAATGGGATTATGTCAAATATTCTAGATGTCTCAAGTCTCAACATGGTAAGAGTGCCGTATATATTGGGCTGGAGGGAATATTGTTTATTCATAACTAGCTAACAAGTTAGGTTTATAATAGATATACTCGTGTTGATGTGCCATAGAAGTTATTCCTTGATTGCAAAAAATGTGGAAAATAGTTGTTACCTATGTGATAAGCAATGCAGTTTGCATTGAGTTTGACATGTCAGTAACTGAAGATAGAATCCTTTTGCAAGTCATTATCTGTTCAAACATTGTGTTTGTAGGTGTTGCATGCTTGCTACACGAAAGTGTTACCCTCTGTACCGGTCAATAACCCTCAGCTTGTAGCATGGTCAGAATCAGTTGCAGAGTTACTTGAATTAGATCCTAGAGAGTGAGTTTTTAAAAGCTTGAGATGTTATGGCAATGCTAATTGTGGCTTGATGAAATTGTCATAGACTTCCTTTAATTTTTCAGATTTGAGAGGCCTGATTTTCCCCTTATTTTCTCGGGGGCATCACCATTGGTGGGAGCGTAAGTTTCTTGAAGCTTGTCGACTTTTTCTTTGAAATTTTAGTAATGAAACAACATCTAAGGTTGGAGTTGATTTCGCAGGATACCTTATGCCCAAAATTATGGAGGACATCAGTTTGGCATGTGGGCCGGGCAGTTAGGGGATGGTAGAGCAATAACTCTTGGAGAAATTTTGAATTCAAAGTCACAAAGGTGGGAGCTGCAGCTTAAGGGTGCTGGGAAGACCCCATATAGTCGTTTTGCTGATGGTCTTGCAGTGCTTCGTAGTAGCATCCGAGAATTCCTTTGTAGTGAAGCAATGCACGGTCTTGGAATCCCAACAACACGAGCACTTTGTCTAGTGACGACAGGAAAAGATGTCATGAGGGATATGTTTTATGAGTATGTTCCTCAGCGACAATTTTTTATGCTGTTTGATAAGTTGCATAAATCAGCAAGAAATCATCTTGCTAGCCTTGAATTGTATTTCGTGTTCTCTTCATCATGTGTATCATCTTTGCCTTCAAATCTTCTATGCCTTTGGAAGAATGAAACTGTGAGGAGTTTGATGAAGTTGATGAGAAGCTTCCTATAGACTTCTTTATGGGGAGGTTTGGAGTCTGCATAGTAATTCATGTCTTCGAATTATACTCCACATAATTGTTACTTTGTTCATTCTAGTGCATTTTCTTTTCCACTATTGATTATGGTCTTCTGTCTCATGCAGTGGAAATCCCAAAGATGAACCTGGTGCAATTGTCTGCAGAGTTGCCCAGTCGTTTCTGCGTTTTGGTTCTTATCAACTGCATGCCTCTAGAGGAAAAAAGGATTTTGAGATCGTCCGTGCTTTGGCAGACTATGCCATTAGACATCACTTCCCCCATTTGGAGAATATGACTAGGAGTGAAAGCATATCATCTAACACAGGCGAGGAAGACAATTCAGCTGTGGATTTAACTTCAAACAAGTATGCAGGTAAATATAAAGGTTATCTTGAAGATAATGTGGGGATTCCCTTGCCTATGAAAAATTTAATCTCCTTATAAAGACTGCATATAGAGTGCGCAAGGAGAGTAATGGCAGTTGTTCATTGAGGACTAATCAGTGTCTCAGACTTCTCAATTTTTGGCGATACTCTTAATCATAGTCAAATACTCCCTCCATTTCAATTTGTTTGTCTTACTTTTCTTTTTAGTCCATTTAATAAAGAATGTTTCTTTCCTTTTTTGGCGTAACTCTAAATTTTTTACTTTCCACATGTCATGTTTAAGACCACAAGATTTAGAAAGAATATAAGTGCACCAGTCCATGTATACTTTTGACAATTTGCTTCCCTACATCCAATTGATTTGGGTGCATTATTTCAGCATGGGCAGTGGAAGTTGCCGAGAGGACTGCGTCCATGATTGCCAGGTGGCAGGATGTTGGTTTCACACATGGAGTCATGAACACTGATAACATGAGCGTGTTAGGACTCACTATTGACTATGGTCCCTTTGGCTTTTTAGATTCTTTTGATCCCAGTTACACACCAAATACCACTGATCTTCCTGGCAGAAGATATTGTTTTGCAAATCAGCCAGATGTAGGTTTATGGAATATTGCGCAGTTTACCTCTGCTCTATCTACTGCTGAGTTGCTTAGTGATAAAGAGGCAGATTATGCCATGGAAAGGTATCTTTAGATACTTGCATTTGGCCATTTGCTCAAATGTTATGTCTCTGTGATAGCTCGATTATTTTTCTGTTTTGCTGTTCTTGATGTTTATCTGATGACTTCTTTAGATATGGTAACAAATTCATGGATGATTATCAAGATATCATGACCAGGAAACTTGGTTTGGCGAAGTACAATAAAAAGTTGATTGGTGAACTACTCAAGAATATGGTCTCCGATACAGTGGATTACACAAATTTCTTTCGATCTCTATCAAACATCAAAGCTGATCCTGCAATTCCAGAGGACCAATTATTGATTCCTCTTAAAGATGTTCTCTTAGATATTGGTATGGAACGCAGGGAAGCCTGGACAAGCTGGATAAAGTCATATATACAAGAGGTATGTGACAGTGAATTTCCTTGTTCAAATAATACAATGCCGCCGCCTCAATCCCAGGGGTCGGAATGAAGCATGTAATGTGTTTGGAATTAGTTTAGCTTCTTGAGCTCAATATTGCAGTGAGTAGGGTAATATAAGGTCGGGTAACATAAGGTCCTTTGAAATTGGCCTTTGTCCTGGAACTGCCCATAGTTGAATTGTTATTCACTTCAATAATAAGCTGTTATGATTTTGTTCTTTGAACTGTTGTCAAATGTTCTTTTAGGATAGCTAGTTGCTCACCTTGTTTGTTCCTTAGACACCAGTAATGGTAGGTGGTAATGGATAGCAGTTTCCATCCATGGGAAGATTTTCAAATTCATCCCCTCCCCTGCCTTATTCTTCAAGGTTTCCATCTTTCCAGTCCCCTCTTCCCTGGGCCTAAAAAAGCAAGAAGAAAGACATAAAGGAAATAACAGATAGTAGACGTAAGCAATGGGTGAGAAGTAGTTGTGACACCGTTCTTGTATGGCATTGAATGTGACTCTTATATTCTCATCAATTGAAATGGCTTGTCATGTTAGCATCCTGCTTCTTCCTCTTTTGTGTCTAACACCTTGTGCTCAGTTTGTGCTGTGGCAGAGACATCCTTCTACAAGAGGTGTCAGATGACTTATATGTAGATAATAGTGTGGTCGCCCATTAGGTGGGAGAGGGAGGGGGCTTGCCCCATATCCTTTTTCTCCTTATTAGTAGTAATATTTAGTAATCACATAGTTTCTTATTCTTCATGTGTGTCTACTATTTGTTGCTTCATTTTGCTTTATATCTTGATATTTGTTGTCATTTTTTTCTGCTTGCAACCCTTCCATGAATAACTTCCCTTTTAAGCCGAGGATCTATCGGAAACCTGTTTACCCCACAAAGGTAGGGTAAGGTCTGCATACATCTCACCCTCCCTAGACCCCACTTGTGGGATTACATTGGGTATGTTGTTGTTGTTGTATGTAAGTTGTGTTTTTTCTTAAAAAGATAGTATCTATATATAAGGCTGGTACAACTTGAAAAACAATGTTTAGAGTAAACATCAATTTGAAGCAGGAAGCGAAGCCTTGTAACTTACACAACTTGACGTTAACTCATTTGCAAATTGAATAGTTGAGTTGTGATAATAGACAGACATTGCTTGCGTAAAATCCTGCTTACACCATTGTTTTATGCGGTTGTTTTGTGTGGACTCTTCTCTGGAAATCATCAAGTTCCATTCTTGTATGTGAGGTACTTATGGTGTCACTTTTCTACCTCTTGCAGCTCTCTACAACTGGTGTATTAGATGAGGAGAGGAAAGTTTCAATGAATTCAGTAAATCCAAAGTACATCGTCAGAAACTATCTATGCCAGAATGCCATTGATGCAGCAGAACAAGGCGATTTTGGGGAGGTTCGGCAGTTATTGAAGGTTATGCAATGTCCATTTGATGAACAACCTGGCATGGAGAAATATGCATGCTTGCCTCCAGCTTGGGCTCATCGTCCGGGTGTATGCATGCTTTCTTGTTCCTCATAAGGTTTCGGGGCGTATGCTTATGCTTTCTTGTTCCTCATAAGATTTCCACTATGTAATACAAGAGTTTCACTTGTATATATATAATAGAAATCAGTTCTTCGTTCTTGCAGTAATGTGTAAAAAGTACATTAACAATTGTATTGTAAGAAGAAGATTCAGCTCGATTCGCTGCAAAAGAGAAAGATCTCCTGGTAACATTTTCACACGTTATTGCATTTGGAGAAAAACTTTTTTTGCAGGTTCTTTGCCTCGTTGGAGCTCATTTGTTACGGAAGTCTTTATGTAACATTTGATAATCAAACAATATTATTTTCTCTTGATTTTCTGAGCAGAACCAACCTTTTTTCTTAGTTCCGGAAAAAATAGCAATAAAAAACACTATATATAAATACAAGATTATATTCAAGTGTGCGTGATGTGTATTAGGAGTACGCCAGGAGTTTGAATTATGTCATAGAAACCCATCGTACATCATTTTTTTCTCTATATGCTCACATTGATACATTATACCCTATGTATCTTATCATTATCTTGCTGACTTTGATTCATATTTCCACTCTACAACAAACAGGTCCTTGCTTATTGAAATCCAAAGCTTTCAACTATTGTCCCGTGATTTACGCAGAAAAAAAATGAGACGTAGTATCCTTGAGGTTTGGAAAATGGGCACTGTGAACTCGAGCTAACGATGATTGAAGGCAGAAATTGGACAGAGATGTGAAAAGGTGTATGGGCTGATGACAGAAAGATAGGCGTGACTGGAGTTTGGATTTCATCTGGTATTACATCTCATGGATTATCATTCAATGTGGATCCAGATTTATGATTCTTTAACCATATTGTGCCTTATGGAATTGCAAATAAAGATGTTACATCGTTGACAAATGAAGCAGATATAGAGTTTCCTGCTGAAGAAGTAATCCAACAACTGTTGATTTGTTGTTTGTGAGAATATTTGGGTACAATGATGTAACTTTTAAGAATGATCTGTAATTTGATAAGCAAATACTTGAATGCAATGTGTTCTCTTAGATATAATTGATGTGTGGACTTTTCCTACTTAGAGGCGTTCTGGCAAAACCAGGAATTTCGTTAAAGATGTTCCAGATTTGATACATATGTATAAAAGTAATATTTGATCTATATACCCAACTTTCCACCATTGTAAGTAATAACTTTGCCCTTGTGTTCAAGAGAATCCAAACATCTATTGCAGGTTTAACGTCTGGCTAATACACTATCCAACTTGTTTCACACTCTTCTGGCATACGCTGCAGGAGTAAATATATCCATCGCCTATGCCTACGTGTTGAATCCCACATCATTCACTTAGGAATGGACTGGCCTTCAACTTTCTTATATGGTCTTGCACAATCTTCTCATCACAAGCTAGCTTTTGGGGTGCAAGCCTGAATCGACCCTACTGGTTTCACAATGAAAAGATTTCGAAGTCTGAAGGATGATATGACTGATCCAACAGTTTATAGAAGTACAATTGCTAGTTTTCTATATTTGACCGCAACAAGACCTGATCTCATGTCCACGACAAGTCTTCTGTCGAGGTTTATGCATGCTATAAGTCAAAGTTCATCTTGGTGTAGCTAAACGGACATTGAAGTTATATCAAGGGAACTGTTGATTATGGTATTTGGTTTTAAAACGAAGAGCAAGGGCAATTGATGGGTTATTCAGATAGTGATTGGGTAGGAAGCGTTGATGATATGAAAAGCACTTGTTGATATGCTTATACACTTGGTTCAGGCATGTTCTCATGAAATTCAAAAAAGCAAGAGGTGGTAATTCAATCTTCTGCAGAAGCAGAATACGTACATCACCCCGCTGCTGGTGCAACTAATCAGGCTCTAAGATTCTAAGTGATCTGGAGCAAAATCCCAGTGAAGCTACTGTCATTAAGGTTGACAACAGGTTAGCAATATCTATAGCCAAAAATCCATTGCAACATGGGACATAGAAATCATATAAATGTGAAATTTCAAGCTAGGGGGCAAGCAGAGAAGGATGACGAAGTTAAACATTATAGTTTTTTCTCTGAAGTTCCAAATGCTAACATATTGAAGCAATATTTGACCTATAAACACGGTACAATTATTCAGCGAAGGGTACAATTATTCAGCGAAGGGTGTTTGACAGATCACCTTCGACACGAAAAACCAAACAATCGATCATATATATATATATATATATATATATATATACATCTTCAAGTGGTAACCTGAATACACTAGTTTTATAAGCATTTCTTCAATTTTCCTCATGTATATCTTCAGCAGGTAAGCTCTTCTATCTTTTCTGGAAGTTGAAAACCTTAATAGCCAAAGCAAATGTGACGGCAAAAACAACAGCATATGCAACAGTCACAACTGCAGCTACTTCAATAAAATCATGCTTGAACCCGAAGTAACGCCTAAGGAATTGTTGGGCTGTTTCATCACTATCAGTAATTTTGTTTTGGAGGTCTCCGAATTGTGATGCAACCAAACCATACAATGTCCAGGCAACAGGATCAGCCCAATAGTACCATCTCCACCATATGGGCATACTCTGGTTATTTAAAAGAAAAAACAATGAAAACATGTCATCATTTTCAAGCTCCAAAATTGATTTTCATGTGAACAAAATGGAAGTGTTTCAAGAACTTACAGGTCGTGGAACAATGAATCCTGAGAAGAGATTCCACATTCCATATCCGGAGACAGAGATAATTTGCGCAACATGTTGATTTGGGGTAATGGCAACGCTCATCATACCATAGAAGGTGAAGTACAAGAGAGTGAAGAACATTATGAACAAGTACCAAAAGAACTTGCTCACTGTCCATTCAAATCCAATCATAGCATAGACAATAACACCAAAGGAAACAGCTTGCACAAAGACATACGGTATTTCAATGAAAGTCTGCAGATTAGAGTTATTTAGACTTTTTAAACCGGAGATTGGCTTGTAAGAAGTTAAATCATCTGCTTACTTGTCCAAAGGCATAGGGGATGGCAGAATACAATCCAGCAGCTCTTTCTCTGTAATATACGGTACGCTCAATGGCTACAACAGGCAACACTGATGATGCATTTTGAAAACCAAGGAAGAAAACAGGAGTATACATTGATCCCAAAGCGTTAAACAGGTCTTGTTTCTTACCCCTATAACACACAGAAATAAGCTTTTAGCATTAAAAATTAAAAGTATTTTCCAGACTATATGAGTACTTCTTTCGTCATATGTTTAGGGACTTACACTTTACTACCAAGATCCCAGAACATTGTCCCAATGGCCAAGGCGATGAAGATTGTAAAGATATATCTGACTGCAGTATAAGCAGGATTACGCCAGTATGACCAATGTTGCTTCCAAAGGCAAGCCATACATTGGATCCAAAATGGTTGTGCGTATTGATTGTCGAAATGCAGGTCTTTTGTACCAGGGCGAGGCACGCTAAGTTCACTAATCAATGTTTTATTCCTCCTATAAAGGTCTGATTTCTTGTATAAATCAGTAAAATCAACCCCCAACATCGTTTCCTGAGCCAAATTTGTGACTTCTAACATCCAAGTTGCTGGATTGTAGCCATCGTGTATTTTACTTACCCCAGGAATTGACTGAATACAAGAAGAATTAGTTTTGTTATTCGATCGTATTAACTTGAAAAATGGGAGGCTCATTTATCTGCTTAGACAACTTACCTCAAAGTATCTGATCAAATGGCAAGAATGGTGACCCAATGGACCAACATATATCTCTTTTCCTCCTCGTTTCATTAGAAATAGCTGCAAAGAGTGGTCTGTATATTAGTATTTGTACAAATATGTCACCTTGACCTATATCAACCCCAAAAGCTAACTCTTGACGGGAGGATTGTCCAAGTCCATATAAGCAGATCACTAGTCCATTCCCCAACCAATGTGAGACTTTTACCCACTCTAACACCCCCTTCAGTCCCAAGCCCAACTAGAGTGTGGACCGTGATCCCAAACGGGGATGGACTTGGCTCTGATACTATGTAAAGATATCAAAAGAGAAAGAAGACACATTTATTAAATTCACCTCATCAAAGGCTTCAAAAATGTCGATACTAGGTTGATGGATGGTACAAACAACGGTTCTTCCTGTGTCAACTGTGTTCCTAATAGTTCTCATAACAATTGCAGCAGCTCTTGCATCCAACCCCGAAGTTGGTTCATCCATGAAAATGATAGAGGGGTTTGCCACTAGTTCCACTGCAATGGTCAACCTTTTGCGTTGCTCGGTTGAGAGACCGTTGACTCCTGGCAGACCAACCAACGCTGACCTTAATGGTGTAAGTTCCACAAGTTCCATAACTTCATCAACAAACATCTGCACAAGGATATTAAATAGGAAATGTCATATGATTTCCACATTAACTGCATTTAACTGATATTCAAAAGGAGCCAACCTTTCTGGTCTTTTCATCAACATCAGAAGGTAAACGCAACCAAGCTGAGTATACTAATGACTCATAAACTGTAACATAAGGTGAATGGATATCATTCTGTTCACAGTATCCAGATATACGTGCAAATGTTTCTTGCTTCTTCGGATAGCCAGATATCTTGATACTACCCTCAATATATCCTCCTGTTTTTCGTCCGGCCAATACATCCATTAACGTTGTTTTTCCAGCACCACTAACTCCCATCAATGCTGTCAAAACACCAGGCCTAAAAGCTCCGCTTACACCATTCAGAAGAACCAATCTATCCTCAGTAGCACCTTGATTTTTCATTTCCTGGAAGTATCATTGGGAAGTTCAGTATCACTGGAAAGTATCATAATATTTGATCCTATAATAATTCCAGCTAGTTACCTGAGGCATGTCAACAGAGTATGTTACTTCATCGAAGGTGATGGAATGTGGTTCGAATGGAAGAACCATTCCCTTTTTCTTATTCTGGCCCTCACTAGTGGACACTTCTTTCTCAGTGCTCGTTGTTTTGGCATCATCACTGTCTTCTGATATCATACCTTGCGGCTTACCAAATGCTGTAGATAGTCAACTAAACATTCAATGTATTCACCTTTAAGGAAAAATAAATGGAAAAACTCTAAAGATACTCACGGTTGAGATAAGCGAGTGCAAGACTGTAGAAGATGTTAAAGATGATTGTGAATCCAATAAGTGCACCGACACCTATCCAGTACCAGTATGCATTTGGGAAGAACCCTCGGGATCTTACAACTGCAACTCCGAGTGAATCAGTTCCAATTGGTGCAATGTGTTTCCACCTTTTCCCATCAAATTCATTCACAAGAATTGAATTCATAGAATACATCAACGGTGAAGACCAGTAACCCCATATCCACCATTTCTTCACATCATCTACAATATTAGCAGTAGTCGGTTTTAGCAAGATAAAAGCTTCTACAACCACATAAATCAACAAATATACCTCGTGAAAGAACGAATCCACCCAATCCAAATAGTAAAAGCAGAGCAAATGTTCCATATGTATTTGCAACTCCCATGGTCCTTCCAGCAGCCCCAATGAAGCGGCACATTCCTGATGTCATCTGGTTTACTAATATGAGTAGCAAGAAATGTTTGAATAATCTGCAGAAGGAAAAAAGGAAACTGTTGAAGTTAACCTGATATTTATACTGCATCATCTTTATTTTAACCTTACCTTACAGGGCTTGGATCAAATCCGATTACATAGTAAGTGAGGAACACCGAAAGGCCAACTTCAACAAATGCTATAGGGATTTTGAGTATCCATGAGGGCATTGCATAAGCCCATGAAGGGAAAAACAGAAGGTCCCTCTGCTTATAGAAGATAGGAAGTTTGTAAATTACCAAGCCTATCTCAATCATTCCGCTAAACATAATCAGAATGACTATAAAGAAGAGGGCACCAGCATATTTTCCTCCATCTTCTATAGTATCATGGGGCATCTTAGTACGGAAAAAGAGGGTCATTGTTATGACTGCCATAATCATATTCTGCGAACAGATTTGAGGCATTAGTACTTGCAAGCAAATATGATGAGCCGGAGACGTGAAAATTTAATATTTTTATAGACAAGTGATCACCTGAATGAACTTGAAGATGTAAATAAATGAGTTCCTCTTCATTAGTAAGAGTTCTCGTTCAGTGCAGACCTTTAAGAGTTGTTTCTTCCCTATACCATACTTTTGAGTTGACAAAGCAGCAGGATGGCTTTTGCTCTTGTCATATGAAGCTGCAATCTCATCCGCGAGTTTCCTCCCAACATGGAACAATTGATATGCCTCAGCAAATTCTTTTGAGGTGATAAACCGGTAAGTTTCATCCCTCCTCACCCAATATTGCTGTTGATCTTTCTTTGAAGTCACCTGCAACAAATTTAAATTTTCACCATCAGAAGGGAAATAGATCATTGCTTGTCAACCTTATTAGTTTTGTAGTTTCTTGTAAGACATACTTCTTGCAAGAAGTCGGCCACGCCTTTTCTATCAGGACATCTGAAGCCCATGGACTCGAAGAAGCCAAGGACATCCTCTCGAGGGCCCTGATAGACAATTTTTTCATCTGATAGTAGAATAATGTCGTCAAACAAGTTGTACGTCTCCGGTGCTGGCTGCAAGAGAGATATCACAGCAGTTCCGTTCAAGATTTGCACATATTGTCTTAGAGATTTCACTATTGAGTAAGTGGTGGAACTATCCAATCCAGTTGAGATTTCATCCATGAAAAGTGCCTTCGACGGTCCAACAAGCATTTCACCGGTTGTCACGCGCTTCTTTTGTCCTCCTGAAATACCCCTTATCATTTCATCTCCCACCATAGTATCTGCACAAATATCCAGTCCTAAAAGCTGCAGTAGAATACACGAATCACTCAGTTATCAAATTTTCTTCCACCTTCTGATCGTTGGGAATTTCGAGAAAATAGTGAACATCAATTTTTGTTACCTTCAGAACATAATCTGTAACAAAAACGGCTTCTTGTCCCTCTGTTGCTAATGCCTACATTGTCACAAAATAATTATAAGCATTTGTTTTCGAGAAAGGAAATATTCTAGTTGCTTACCTTCATGAAAATATCAATATCAGGATCTGGCTTGATTTTAGCTGCTTTCTCTCTTCTTGACAGTTCAACCAACATCTCTACAAAAAAATTCCGAGAAATATCAATCGATATATCAATCTACGTTAGTTAAATTTCAACACAAAATGATTTTTATTGAACCAGAAGTTTGAAATATAACCATAACGCGAGCCAACTCCCTGGCATCTGGCAGAGAATTCCAAGGTTTCTCTCACAGTCATTTCTCCAATGTGTAAATCATACTGGCTAATATAAGCAGCTGTTCTTTGTGGCACAAATTCATTCATTTCATGTCCATTATAGGTCACTTTTCCAGTAACCTGATTTCGGAAAAACAGAAAAAAAAACAACCAAATACAAACATTTGGTTTGGAGTTTAAGTTCTATGCATTGACAGTCTATGATAAGAACATAATAATTGTTGAACTGATAAAAATGATACTAATCTTTGCAGTCAGTATATATAACTTAAATCCCTTCGATATGTAGAACTAATGGTGTTACCTTAAGGGCAGAGTCAAGCTTTCCAGCCAAAGCTAATAAAAAAGTAGTTTTCCCACAACCTGGAGGTCCTAAAAGCAAAGTCATTCTGCAAGGCTTAATGATACCACTCACATCATTAAGAATAGTGAGTTTCCTCTTTCGACTCGGTAGAATATGGAGAGAGTTCAACATATCCTATGAATCCAAAACACAAAACAAAAAAATAAGTTACAAACATCCTTTTTGTTGAAGAGAACTGAGATTCGAAATCAAGATTTTCTTTTAGATATTTTACCTCAAGAAAATTAGTGATAAAGTTGATAAATGTAGGCAAAGCTCTACTTCCTATATATGCATCTGCCTCAATAGTTAAATGCTCATATCTTACTTCTATTTCTGGCAAATCTATCCCAACTCTGTGAAAAGAAAAAAGAATTGTCAAACAACTAGTCATAGATAATCAACAGCATCACAATAACTACGTCTCAATTCTAACCAAGTCGGACTAATGACAATATGAATCATCATCGTCCATGTCGTTCCATTTAAGTCAGTCTCAATTAAATATTATAAAAACAAATTAGTCTTAGATAAACAACAGCATAACAACTACAACGTCTCAGTTTGTAAGCAAGACATTTGACTATATGAATCCTCACTATTCATGCCACTTTGTTTACATATGTCTCAGTTGCATATTAATATTTCCTTATTAATTCATTACAGAAAGAATGATACATTTTTATACCTAGAAACACCAAACTTAGCTTTTTATTCTACCTTTCGTGAGAAACTTCTGTAGCCACACAAGTGATATGACATGTTTAAGGCAGCGAGTTTCAGAAGTTCTACTGCCACATTATGACATATTTAAGACCACAAGCTTCTAACAACGTATGTATATATCTCTAACAAGTCCTAAAGACTCCTAACGAACATTGCTGATATTTAATCACAGTTAAATGGTGTCGTCTATATAGTTATTTTTCGTTCATCAAAGATGACAGAAGATATATACATCCACTTACCTGTCAATTCTTTGCCTGAGTTTCAACAAGAGCTTCTCATTATCCTCATCTGCAACTTTGACAAGCCTTTCAAGCAACTTGTTTCTTTCTTGAAAACCAATATCATGTATATCAATTTCAGCAGATGCACCTTGTGATCCAAACAAGAGACCTTTTCTCAAACGATCAAACGTTGGAAGTTTTTCAAGAGCTGCCCATTTAAGAGCCTCTTCATCATCTTCGTCTCTCGTTGAACGATTAAAAATCTCCCCATCATGGCCACTCCACCTGGAGTTATTAGTACTATTCCTCTTTGAACTTGAGCTCCCTCTCAAACTACTTCCCCTAATTATTTTTTCTCTCAAACTAGTACCTCTTGAATTAGTTGGCTCCATTTTGAACCAAACAAAGTTAGTTAAGTGTGTTGCTAAAGTTTAAAAGCTAAGGGATTATTATATAGTAGCAAGAACAAAAAGGATGGGGGCATGCAATTGAATATTATATGGTTTTAGAAAAACTAATTTTGCCCAAATTCTTTTAAATATACTTTTTCTAAAACTATTGACTAGTGCACACCTAAAGAGTAGCTAGCGGCCGGGGACTAAAAAAAAAAGGACTATTTGTCATTAACAATTTGCTAGCTGTGTTCATAGATGCTTTCAGCAGCTATCCTCTCTGCACTTGGCTATCCAGCATTTACCGTGGATACGATAACTGGAAATGTGTCCCTCCCACAATTGTACCCACATTCAAAGAAGGACCACAAGCTCGGAGCTCAACAAACAGAAAGTTCTAGCATGTTGAAAATGAGGTTAGCAGTGATATTTAATTTGGCAACTATATTCAAGCATAACACTATCAAGTATTTAATTTTTAAGAAAAATGTTTGTTTACCAATAGATCTTGATGGTAATAATTGTAATAAATAGTGATGAATAATTTAACGCGAAGTTATTTTTAACATGAAATTGAGTTTTTTACTTATATATCAAAATAAAGATTACAAATCAAATTAGAATGTCAAGGCAAAGTACTACTACAAGCCAAAAGTGTGTAACTAACTAACTATGATTTTTAGATTGGTATTTATCTAATTGATTTGGTCCGGATTTTTTCTATTACTTTTTGCTTAAAATTGAAATTTGTCCATTCTTTAAATTGAAAATCAAACCAAACAAACCGGCCTTATGTGTCATATTAAACCAAAAAAAAAAAAAAACCTAACCAAACCAAACAACGAAAAAAAAGTCTTCTCAATTGATTTGTTTTTGTTATTTGATTCGATTTTTCGATGTAACAACTCTACTTTATTGGCCATTCTGGTTATACTCCCTCTGTCCCTAATTACTTATCCACTTTTGAATTGACACACCAATTATGAAAACAATTAATGACATAGTGAGTTTACTATTTTACCCTATTAATTATGAAGTAGATGAAAAGTTCTACATTTTTCAAAGTAATTAATCATTTAATTGAGGGTATAATAGGTAAAGAAAAATTGTCCTTTCTTGATTTGTCAGAATGGACAAGTAATTAGGAACAACTATAAAAGGAAAAATGGACAAGNTTTACATTTTTCAAAGTAATTAATCATTTAATTGAGGGTATAATAAGTAAAAAAAAATTGTCCTTTCTTGTTTTGTCAGAATGGACAAGTAATTAGGAACAACTATAAAAGGAAAAATGGACAAGTAATTAAGGATAGAGGGAGAGGGAGTATATTGTAGTATATCAGCATCCAAAACCATCAATTTTTTCCAGAATGACATTACTAGGAAGTTGGAACAATAAATATTTTGCTACTGATCCTATATATTTATGTTGGGTCCAATCTATTTTATTTTATTTTATTTTTAGTTGTACTCTACATCATCTAGAGATTACAAAGTCAGAATAAACAATTAAAAATCTAGTGGGAACTCTTCTAATATCTTTTCCTTAGTCGATCAGAAACAATTCAATAAAATTGATTATTTGAAGTCAAATTTTAATAAAAGATCTTAAACTCTGTATCGTAAAGAGTTAGGCATGTCCAACTCTTATTCATATTTTGAGGAGGTTAATTAGGCACTTAGTCCTGCCACCTCAAGTTGTATCTCTTTGCGTATTATTGATTTTAGGTAAGATATTGCGTAAGTAATTTTAAAAAATTCAAATCTTTTTATTTGTTATGTATATTGATAAGAGTATTATCTTTTATTTATGTTGTTTTACTTTAATAAGATTATACAAATATCATGCCCCTAATTGATTACCACAATCATCTCTATTAAATGAAGGTTTACGTTTTGGCTATTTGTTTTCTTTAATAATGCTGTTAATAACCATTTAATTATTTTCCAACCCACAAAGTATTGTCCTTAAACGGCAACTTTTTGCCAAAAAAAAAAAAAAGATTTTTATCATTGATGTATTATTTGGATACTTATCAATTATATTAATACTGGTTTAGTATAAGTGCATTACACGTATATACATACTTAAAAGTTATAAATCATAAATTTATTGAAATAAAATGTGGACCTTTTATGCCATATTTTAGGTCATGTTATTAGATCAATTATATTTTTGTTAAATAAGCAACAATGATAAAAATTAAAAATAGGATAGAAATTAAAACTATGACCACCCTAAAATAGAGACAATCCATACAAAAAAAAATCATATGTATCACTACTTGTAAAAATTTAGGCCTCTAAAATTTTGAGGCCTAAAACATTTGATTTATAGATATACAATTAATATATCATATATCTCCACCTTCCCTAATCTATTACTATATGTACTTACTCTATTGACTTTATGTTCGATGAACTTTTTCTTTTTCTATTTGAAGTCATTTCGTTGGCGGGGTTAGGCCAGACCCCTACCTTATATGTTAATAATTATAACTAGAATCAAAATATAAATTACACGATAAACATATGTAGTCTAACATTTTCAAAAGATATTAATCACTATGTTCATCTTTACTTGTTTACTATTGACTTAGCACCTTTTTTAAGAAATAATAAATAGAATGTCAATTTAACTATTTTATATATAATAAATTCAATGTTCTAATAAATAATTATATTTAATATTCTTAAACTATAAATTATAAGTTAAATTTTTTAAATGGAACAAATAATAAGTATATCTATTTTTTAACAGTTGACATATAAAAGCGAACACAGAAAATAATTTGTGGTACTAAAAATGCTCAATTGTCAATGCCCTATATACCTAGATGATGATGGAAGGTTCTTTTGGCTAATACAAATTAAACTTGGTAACTACAAAAAAAGTACATTAACATTTACTCAATTTTTGGGATTGTTTCTTAGGTCTAATCCCAAAAATTGACATTTTTCATTTTGTCCAGGTTCAAAACCCCAAGAATTGTCTTGTCAATTTTTCAAAGTTAACCTGAATAAAATGGCACAAGTAAATATTTCACTTTTGACAAATTTTTGGGCCATATTTGACACCCTAGCGGACGATAACAAGTTGTCAAGTGGAATATTTACCCATGCACATTCAAATAATATCATATTTGGAGCGAAGATGATTTAATTGGATAAAAAACAGGAATTAAGACTTTAGTATATCAAGACAAGTTTAAAATGTTGACAAATACCCAAGAAGTTCTTGATTACACAAGGAAAATTAACAGAGGCGTATCTAAGTGGGGTCACCGGATTCACGTGAACCCATGGTCCCCTCTCGAGATCATATATAGTAGTGTTATATTTTTAAAAAAATATTGAAATATAGATGTGTGAACCCACACTTGAAGTATCACATAATGCGATTATGACTGGGTGCACCTCTCTCCGCGAGGTTAGAAATTTGAATTTTATATTTATCTTGTTTTATTTTTCTTTCTAAAATTATATAACACTTCTCTAAGTAGTAATTGGTATATGTGTGTGTGTGTGTATATATGTATATAATAATTAATTTTAAACCTATAATTTTAAAATTTTAATGGTTTTCGGTACTAAAAAACTAAATGTTGAACCGATCAAATTTATATCATAGATCAACCTTTTTATAACAGTGCACCCATCATTTCAAAATCCTGGATACGCTCTTTAAATACTAGTATAAAACTATTACAAGATAGAGGGGTAGAACCAGGAGAGGGGCCAACAATCAAATGTCAGTATCAAGACAAGTTTGGAATGTTAACAAACTCCAAAGAAGCTAGATCTGAAGTAAAATACTACTAGTTTAAAATTATTACAAGATAGAGGGTTATTAGAACCAAGAGAGGGGCGGACAATCAAAAAGTCTGTATCAAGACAAGTTTGGAGTATTAGCTGAGACACCACAAAAGCTCTCGAGAGTTGCAACAACGCCGCGTTTACCCTCTGACATATAAAATGGAAGATATTTGGAACCATCAAAGGGCTTGTAAAGCAAATGGTGATCTTCATCAACAACTTCCTCTGGTGCTTTTAT
>NC_064287.1:55784336-55837402 GCF_019186545.1 Solanum stenotomum
CAAGAAATGTTTGAATAATCTGCAGAAGGAAAAAAGGAAACTGTTGAAGTTAACCTGATATTTATACTGCATCATCTTTATTTTAACCTTACCTTACAGGGCTTGGATCAAATCCGATTACATAGTAAGTGAGGAACACCGAAAGGCCAACTTCAACAAATGCTATAGGGATTTTGAGTATCCATGAGGGCATTGCATAAGCCCATGAAGGGAAAAACAGAAGGTCCCTCTGCTTATAGAAGATAGGAAGTTTGTAAATTACCAAGCCTATCTCAATCATTCCGCTAAACATAATCAGAATGACTATAAAGAAGAGGGCACCAGCATATTTTCCTCCATCTTCTATAGTATCATGGGGCATCTTAGTACGGAAAAAGAGGGTCATTGTTATGACTGCCATAATCATATTCTGCGAACAGATTTGAGGCATTAGTACTTGCAAGCAAATATGATGAGCCGGAGACGTGAAAATTTAATATTTTTATAGACAAGTGATCACCTGAATGAACTTGAAGATGTAAATAAATGAGTTCCTCTTCATTAGTAAGAGTTCTCGTTCAGTGCAGACCTTTAAGAGTTGTTTCTTCCCTATACCATACTTTTGAGTTGACAAAGCAGCAGGATGGCTTTTGCTCTTGTCATATGAAGCTGCAATCTCATCCGCGAGTTTCCTCCCAACATGGAACAATTGATATGCCTCAGCAAATTCTTTTGAGGTGATAAACCGGTAAGTTTCATCCCTCCTCACCCAATATTGCTGTTGATCTTTCTTTGAAGTCACCTGCAACAAATTTAAATTTTCACCATCAGAAGGGAAATAGATCATTGCTTGTCAACCTTATTAGTTTTGTAGTTTCTTGTAAGACATACTTCTTGCAAGAAGTCGGCCACGCCTTTTCTATCAGGACATCTGAAGCCCATGGACTCGAAGAAGCCAAGGACATCCTCTCGAGGGCCCTGATAGACAATTTTTTCATCTGATAGTAGAATAATGTCGTCAAACAAGTTGTACGTCTCCGGTGCTGGCTGCAAGAGAGATATCACAGCAGTTCCGTTCAAGATTTGCACATATTGTCTTAGAGATTTCACTATTGAGTAAGTGGTGGAACTATCCAATCCAGTTGAGATTTCATCCATGAAAAGTGCCTTCGACGGTCCAACAAGCATTTCACCGGTTGTCACGCGCTTCTTTTGTCCTCCTGAAATACCCCTTATCATTTCATCTCCCACCATAGTATCTGCACAAATATCCAGTCCTAAAAGCTGCAGTAGAATACACGAATCACTCAGTTATCAAATTTTCTTCCACCTTCTGATCGTTGGGAATTTCGAGAAAATAGTGAACATCAATTTTTGTTACCTTCAGAACATAATCTGTAACAAAAACGGCTTCTTGTCCCTCTGTTGCTAATGCCTACATTGTCACAAAATAATTATAAGCATTTGTTTTCGAGAAAGGAAATATTCTAGTTGCTTACCTTCATGAAAATATCAATATCAGGATCTGGCTTGATTTTAGCTGCTTTCTCTCTTCTTGACAGTTCAACCAACATCTCTACAAAAAAATTCCGAGAAATATCAATCGATATATCAATCTACGTTAGTTAAATTTCAACACAAAATGATTTTTATTGAACCAGAAGTTTGAAATATAACCATAACGCGAGCCAACTCCCTGGCATCTGGCAGAGAATTCCAAGGTTTCTCTCACAGTCATTTCTCCAATGTGTAAATCATACTGGCTAATATAAGCAGCTGTTCTTTGTGGCACAAATTCATTCATTTCATGTCCATTATAGGTCACTTTTCCAGTAACCTGATTTCGGAAAAACAGAAAAAAAAACAACCAAATACAAACATTTGGTTTGGAGTTTAAGTTCTATGCATTGACAGTCTATGATAAGAACATAATAATTGTTGAACTGATAAAAATGATACTAATCTTTGCAGTCAGTATATATAACTTAAATCCCTTCGATATGTAGAACTAATGGTGTTACCTTAAGGGCAGAGTCAAGCTTTCCAGCCAAAGCTAATAAAAAAGTAGTTTTCCCACAACCTGGAGGTCCTAAAAGCAAAGTCATTCTGCAAGGCTTAATGATACCACTCACATCATTAAGAATAGTGAGTTTCCTCTTTCGACTCGGTAGAATATGGAGAGAGTTCAACATATCCTATGAATCCAAAACACAAAACAAAAAAATAAGTTACAAACATCCTTTTTGTTGAAGAGAACTGAGATTTGAAATCAAGATTTTCTTTTAGATATATTTTACCTCAAGAAAATTAGTGATAAAGTTGATAAATGTAGGCAAAGCTCTACTTCCTATATATGCATCTGCCTCAATAGTTAAATGCTCATATCTTACTTCTATTTCTGGCAAATCTATCCCTACTCTGTGAAAAGAAATAAAAAATGTTAAATCAAAAGAGAAAAACAACTAGTCATAGATAAACAACAGTATAACAATAACTACGTTTCAATTCTAAGCAAGTCCGACTGACTATATGAATCTTCATCATCTAAGTCGCTCCATTTAAGACCGTCTAAGTTAAATACTATGTTCAAAAAAACTAGTCTTAGATAAACAACAGTATACCAACTACTACGTCTCAATTGTAAGCAAGTCAGATTGACTATATGAATCCTCACAATCCATGTCACTTCGTTTACATATGTCTCAGTTTAATATTTCTCCCTCCATTCCAGTTTATGCAAAACTGGTTCCTTTATTAGTTCGTTAAAGAAAGAATGACACTTTAACTTTTCATTCTACCTTTAGTGAGAAAATTATGTTGCCAGACAAGTGATATGCCATGTCTACAGCCACAAGTTTCGAAAATTTTTCTTTCTTAATCTTCTTGCGCAGTCAAATTATGTTACATAAATTTGTACAAGGATTATAAAAGTTAGTTTCTTTAACACTATAGATTATCTAGATTTTCTAACAACGTATATATCTCTAACAACTCCTAACGAACATTGAACCTAAAGTAAACTCCGTACACTGCTAAAATGTAATCACAACTATATAGATATTTTTCGTCCACCAAAGATGACAGAAGGTTCATCATCTTACCTGTCAATTCTTTGCCTGAGTTTCAGCAAGAGCTTCTCATTATCCTCATCTGCAACTTTGACAAGCCTTTCAAGCAACTTGTTTCTTTCTTGAAAACCAATATCATGTATATCAATTTCAGCAGATGCACCTTGTGATCCAAACAAGAGACCTTTTCTCAAACGATCAAACGTTGGAAGTTTTTCAAGAGCTGCCCATTTAAGGGCCTCTTCATCATCTTCGTCCCTCGTGGAACGATTAAAAATCTCCCCATCATTGCTAGTCCACCTAGAGTTGTTATTACTATTCCCCTTTAAACTTAAGCTCCCTTTCAAACTATTTCCCCTGGTTATTCTTTCTCTCAAACTAGTACCTCTTGAATTTGTTGGCTCCATTTTGAACCAAACAAAGTTAGTTAAGTGTGTTGCTGAAGTTTAAAAGATAAGGGATTATTATATAATAGCAAGTAGAAAAGGAGGGGGCTATTGAATAATAAATAGTTTGACCAAAAAAAAATTAATTTTGCCCAATGCTTTTGAATATACTTTATTAACTCAATCGCCTAGTGTGCATCTAAAGAGTAGCGGCTGGGGATTAAAAAAAAGACTATCAGACATTAATTATACGGAACAGGAAGAAGTCGGTTTTACTAATATTAAAACTAAAAACAAGCATACATCAGTTCTTCATTGGTTTGGATCTTATCGATTTTTTTGGTTTTTTGTCATTTTTTTTAAAACAGATACATTTTATTGTACCCACACTCAAAGGAAGACCACAAGCTCAGAGCTCGACAAAATAGAAAGTTTCAAACATGTTGAAAATGGGGTTAGCAGTGATATTTCGGCGACTATATTCCAGCATAACACTACCAAGACAATTACTTTATAAGAAAATTGTCATTTACAAATAGATCTTGATGGTATTAATTGAAATAAATAGTGAGGAATAGTTTAAGGACTCAGTTTAAAAACAAAGTTATTTTTAAACGTAAAATAGATATTTAGACTTATATATCAAATTAAAGATTACAAATCAAATTAGAATGTCAAGGCAAAGAGCTAATCTACAAGCCAAAAGTGTGTAACTATGATTTTTAGATTGACATTTATATAATCGATTGGTCCCGATTTTTTTCTATTACTTTTTGCTTAAAACCAAAACCAAACCAAAGCTTGTCAATTGTTAAAATTGCATAAAACAAACAACAACAAAAAAAGTATTCTTCTCCAATTTGATTCGGTTTTTAGTTTGGTTTGATTTTTCGGTGTAACAACTCTAGTGATCTAGGCCAACTTTATTGGCCACTCTGGTTATATATTGTAGTATCTAAAACCATCAAAGTTTTCTGCTAGAATTAAAATGCTTAAGAATTGACATTGATTGGGACATTAAATATTTTGTTACTCAATATATTTATGTTAGGTTCAATCTATTTTCTTTTGTTTACTCTACATCTTTAAGAGTTGTATATCTTCTGATAACATTGCATATCTTCTGATATTTTTTTCTATCCACTTATAGACTCCTTAGTCGTTCAGAGATGACTCGATAGAATTGATGATTTGAAGTCGAATTCTAATAAAGATCTTAAACTTTTTTTTCGAAAAGAAAAAAAAACTAGATTTTGATTTGAAGTTGATAATTTTTCTTATAATCAATTTCTTCTAATAATTATAATTGATAGACAATATATCCATTTAACCTCTATTGTATGCATCATTAAATAGTTTGGCATGTGCAACTCTCATTCAACTTCGATTAATTAATGACGGATTTTTCCTCTTCTATTTTTTGGCCATTATTTCAGTTTTCATTTTGACACCTCAACTTAGACCAGTACTTTGTAAACATAAAAGACAGAGATGTCAAGCTTCATTATTTCAATTCAGATTAGTCTTACACATTAGCTTCGACTTCCTGAAAGTTCAAGAATACCAAAAAAGTTACAAAATCGATTCAAACTAACGAACTTACAAAATCAACGGGACATTTCACTGCATAGTAACGCGATACAAAACAAACAGAACGTATATATATGTATATATATATATATACACTTCTTCAAGTGGTAACCTGAATACACAGGTAAGCTCTTCTATCTCTTCTGGAAGTTGAAAACCTTAATAGCCAAAGCAAATGTGAAGGCAAAAACAACAGCATATGCAACAGTCACAAATGCAACTACTCCAAGAAAATCATGTTTGAACCCGAAGTAACGCCTCAAGAAATGTTTGGCTGTTTCATCACTATCAGTAAGTTTATCTTGGAGGTCTCCGAATTGCGATGCAACCAAACCATACAATGTCCAGGCAACAGGACAAGCCCAATAGTACCATCTCCACCATATGGGCATACTCTGGTTATTTAAAAACAATGAAAACATGTCATCATTTTCAAGCTCTAAATTGATTTTCATGTAGAACAAAATGGAATAGTTTCAAGAACTTACAGGTCGTGGAATCATGAATCCTGAGAAAAGATTCCACATTGCATAACCGAAGAGAGAGACAATTTGCGCAATATTTTGATTTGGGGAAACGGCAACGCTCATCATACCATAGAAGGTGAAGTACAAGAGAGTGAAATACATGATAAACAAGTACCAAAAGAACTTGGTCACTGTCCATTCAAATCCGATCATAGCATAGATGATAACACCATAGGTAACAGCTTGCACAAAGACATATGGTATTTCAATGAAAGCCTGCAAATTAAAATTATTTCTTTTTAGACTTTTTAAACCAGAAATTGGCTTATAAGAAGTTAGAGCCTCTGCTTACTTGTCCAAAGGCATATGGGAGGGAAGAATACATTCCAGCAGCTCTTTCTCTGTAAAATACTGTACGCTCAACGGCTACAACAGGCATCACTGATGATGCATTTTGAAAACCAAGGAAGAGAACTGGAGCATACATAGATCCCATAGCGTTAAATAGGTCTTGGCTCTTACCGCTGTAATACCAAAAAAATAAGCTTTTAGCATTAATAACTGAAAGCATTTTCCAGATTATGAGTACTTGTTCCGTCATATGTTTGGACTTACACTTTAGTACCAAGATCCCAGAACATTGTCCCAATGGCCAAGGCGATGATGATTGTAAAGATATATCTGACTGCAGTATAAGCAGGATTACGCCAGTATGACCAATGTTGCTTCCAAAGGCAAGCCATACATTGGGTCCAAAATGGTTGTGAGTATTGATTGTTGAAATGCAGGTCTTTTGTACCAGGGCCAGGCACGCTAAGTTCTCTAATCAATATTTTGTTCCTCCTGTAAAGATCTGATTTTTTGTATAAATCGGTGAAATCAAGCCCCAACATCATTTCTTGAGCTGAGTTTGTGACTTCTAACATCCAAGTTGCTGGATTGTAGCCATCTTGTATTTTACTTACCCCAGGAATTGACTGAATACAAGAAGAATTAGTTTGTTATTCAATCGTATTAACTTGAAAAACGGGAGGCTCATTTATCTGCTTAGGCAACTTACCTCAAAGTATCTGATCAAATGGCAAGAATGGTGACCCAATGGACCAACATATATCTCTTTTCCTCCTCGTTTCATTAGAAATAGCTGCAAAGAGTGGTCTTCATATTAGTATTCAATGTCAAAAGAGAAAGATGACATTTATTAAATTCACCTCATCAAAGGCTTCAAAAATGTCTATACTAGGTTGATGGATGGTACAAACAACGGTTCTTCCTGTGTCAACTGTGTTCCTAACAGTTCTCATAACAATTGCAGCAGCTCTTGCATCCAACCCCGAAGTTGGTTCATCCATGAAAATGATAGAGGGGTTTGCCACTAGTTCCACTGCAATGGTCAACCTTTTGCGTTGCTCGGTTGAGAGACCGTTGACTCCTGGAAGACCAACCAACGCTGACCTTAATGGTGTAAGCTCCACAAGTTCCATAACTTCATCAACAAACATCTGCACAAGGATATTAAATAGGAAATGTCATATGATTTCCACATTAACTGCATTTAACTGATATTCAACAGGAGCCAACCTTTCTGGTCTTTTCATCAACATCAGAAGGTAAACGCAACCAAGCTGAGTATACTAATGACTCATAAACTGTAACATAAGGTGAATGGATATCATTCTGTTCACAGTATCCAGATATACGTGCAAATGTTTCTTGCTTCTTCGGATAGCCAGATATCTTGATACTACCCTCAATATATCCTCCTGTTTTTCGTCCGGCCAATACATCCATTAACGTTGTTTTTCCAGCACCACTAACTCCCATCAATGCTGTCAAAACACCGGGCCTGAAAGCTCCACATACACCATTCAGAAGTACCAATCTATCTTCAGTGACACCTTGATTTTTCATTTCCTGGAAGTATCATTGGAAAGTTAAGTATTATAATTTTTTTATCCTACAACAATTCCTAGCTAGTTACCTGAGGCATGTCAACAGAGTATGTAACTTCATCGAAGGTTATAGAATGCGGTACAAATGGAAGAACCATTCCCTTTTTCTTATTCTTGCCCTCACTAGTGGACACTTCTTTCTCAGTGCTCGTTGTTTTGGCATCATCACTGTCTTCTGATATCATACCTTGCGGCTTACCAAATGCTGTAGATATTCAACTAAACATTCAATGTTTTCACCTTTAGGGGAAATGAAAGGTGAAACTCTAAAGATACTCACGGTTGAGATAAGCGAGTGCAAGACTGTAGCAGATGTTAAAGACGATTGTGAATCCAATTAGTGCACCGACGCCTATCCAGTACCAGTATGCATTTGTGAAGAACCCTCGAGATCTTACAACTGCAACTCCAAGTGAATCAGTTCCAATTGGTGCAATTTGTTTCCACCTTTTTCCACCAAATTCATTCACAAGAATTGAATTCATAGAATACATCATCGGTGATGACCAGTAACCCCATAGCCACCATTTCTTCACATCATCTACAATATCAGCAGTAGTCTGTTAGCAGTAGTTGGTTTTAGCAAGATTAAAGCTTCTACGAACACATAAATCACCAAATATACCTCGTGAAAGAACGAATCCACCCAATGCAAACTGTAAAAGCAGAACAAATGTTCCAAATGTATTAGCAACTCCCATGGTCCTTCCAGTTGCCCCAATGAAGCGGAACAATCCTGACGCCATCTGGTTTACTAATATGAGTAGCAAAAACTGTTTGAAAAATCTGCAAAAATAGACTCATGTTAAGTAATCACAGGAAAAAGGAAACTGTTGAAGGTAACCTGATCTTTATACTGCATCATCTATTTCTTCTCTTACCTTGCAGGGCTCGGATCAAATCCGATGACATAGTAAGTGAGGAACACCCAAAGTCCAACTTCAACAAATGTTATAGGGATTTTGAGTATCCATGTGGGCATTGCATAAGCCCATGAAGGGTAAAAGAGAAGGTCCCTTTGCTTGTAGAAGACAGGAAGTTTGTAAATTGTCAGGGCGATCTCAGCCATTCCGTTAAACATAATCATAGTGACTACAAAAAAGAGGGCACCAACATATTTTACTCCATCTTCAATTGTATCACGCGGCATCTTAGTACGGAAAAAGAGAGTCATTGATATGAGTGCCATAATTGTAAGCTGTGAACAGATCAAACCATGAGGCATTAGTACTTGCGAGCAAATATGATGAGCCGGAGACTTGAAATTTAATATTTTCATTGACAAGTTGTCACCTGAATGAACTTGAAGATGTAAACAAATGAGTTCCTCTTCATTAGTAAGAATTCTCGTTCAGTGCAGACCTTTAAGAGTTGTTTCTTCCCTATACCATACTTTTGAGTTGACAAAGCAGCAGGATGGCTTTTACTCTTGTCATATGAAGCTGCAAGATCATCCACGAGTTTCCTTCCAACATGGAACGATTGATATGCTTCAGCAAATTCTTTTGACGTGATAAACCGGTAAGTTTCATCCCTCCTCACCCAATATTGCTGTTGATCTTTCTTTGAAGTCACCTGCAATGAATTTAAATTTCCACCATCAGAAGGGAAAATAGATCAATCATTGTCAACCTTATTAGTTTATTGTAAGACATACTTCTTGCAAGAAGTCTGCCACGCCTTTTCTATCAGGACATTTGAAACCCATGGACTCGAAGAAGCCAAGCACATCCTCTCGAGGGCCCTGATAGACAATTTTCCCATCTGATAACAGAATAATGTCGTCAAACAAGTTGTACGTCTCGGGTGCTGGCTGCAAGAGAGATATCACAGCAGTTCCGTGCAAGATTTGCACAGATTGTCTTAGTGAGTTCACTATTGAGTAAGTAGTGGAACTATCCAATCCAGTTGAGATTTCATCCATGAAAAGTGCCTTCGACGGTCCAACAAGCATTTCACCGGTTGTCACGCGCTTCTTTTGTCCTCCTGAAATACCCCTTATCATTTCATCTCCCACCATAGTATCTGCACAAATATCCAGTCCCAAAAGCTGCAGTGGAATACACAAATCAATTAGTTTTCAAATTTTCCTCAGCCTTCTGATCGTCGGAAATTTTGAGAAATTAGTGAAACATATTTCTGTTACCTTCAGAACATATTCTGTAATAAAATTGGCTTCTTGTCCCTCTGCAGCTAATGCCTACATTGTCACAAAATAATTATAAACATTTGTTTTAGAGAAAGGAAATATTCTAGTTGCTTACCTTCATGAAAATATCAATATCAGGATCTGGCTTGATTTTTGCTTCTTTCTCTCTTCTTGTCAGTTCAACCAACATCTCTGCAAAAACAATTCCGAGAAACATCAATTGATATATCATCCACGTTAGTTAAATTTCAACACAAAATGTTTTTTTTAAAGAACAAGAAGTTTGAAATATGATCAAGATTCATTACAACAAAAACAAATTTTAGCGGCAATAAATATGCATATTAATAAAGAGTGCTAAAGACTTTACCAGCATTAATTAATTGTCAATGGATCCAATATCGCTATAGGCTTTAGGGACATTTACAAACCGTGCTAAATGCCTCTAAAAAAACATATATAGTGGCAATTAAGTTATTGTCGTTAATTAATTGCCACTAAAGATAATTTTTGGGTTTAGTGATTAAGAAAAAAGGAAAGAAATTCTAACCATAACTCGATCCAACTCCCTGGCATCTGGCATAGAATTCCAAGGTTTCTCTCACAGTCATTTCTCCAATATGTAAATCATACTGGCTAATATAAGCAGCTGTTCTTTGCGGCACAAACTCATTCATTTCATGTCCATTATAGGTCACTTTTCCAGCAACCTGATTTCCAAATAACAAAAAAGCAACCACTCAAACAAATGTTTGGTTTGGAGTTTGAGTTTTATGCATTGACAGTCTATAATAAGAAGTATATATTAATTGTTGGAACGACAAAAATGACAACTAATCTTTGAACTGTCAGTATATATATAGCTTAAATCCCTTCGATACGTAGAACTAATGGTGTTACCTTAAGGGCAGAGTCAAGCTTTCCGGCCAAAGCTAATAATAATGTAGTTTTCCCGGAACTTGGAGGTCCTAAAAGCAAAGTCAATCTGCGAGGCTTAATGATACCACTCACATCATTAAGAATAGTTAGTTTCCTCTTTCGACTCGGTAGGATATGGAGAGGGTTCAATATATCCTATGAATCCAAAAAAATATAAAGTTAGTTACAAACATCCTTTTTGTTAAAGAGAGTTGAGATTCGAAATCAAGATTTTCTTTTAGATATATTTTACCTCAAGAAAATTAGTGATAAAGTTGATAAATGTAGGCAAAGCTCTACTTCCGATATATGCATCTGCCTCAATAGTTAAATGCTCATATCTTACTTCTATTTCTGGCAAATCTATCCCAACTCTGTGAAAAGAAAAAAGAATTGTCAAACAACTAGTCATAGATAATCAACAGCATCACAATAACTACGTCTCAATTCTAACCAAGTCGGACTAATGACAATATATATGAATCATCATCGTCCATGTCGTTCCATTTGAGTCTGTCTCAATTAAATATTATAAAAACAAATTAGTCTTAGATAAACAACAGCATAACAACTACAACGTCTCAGTTTGTAAGCAAGACATTTGACTATATGAATCCTCACTATTCATGCCACTTTGTTTACATATGTCTCAGTTGCATATTAATATTTCCTTATTAATTCATTACAGAAAGAATGATACATTTTTATACCTAGAAACACCAAACTTAGCTTTTTATTCTACCTTTCGTGAGAAACTTCTGTAGCCACACAAGTGATATGACATGTTTAAGGCAGCGAGTTTCAGAAGTTCTACTGCCACATTATGACATATTTAAGACCACAAGCTTCTAACAACGTATGTATATATCTCTAACAAGTCCTAAAGACTCCTAACGAACATTGCTGATATTTAATCACAGTTAAATGGTGTCGTCTATATAGTTATTTTTCGTCCATCAAAGATGACAGAAGATATATACATTCACTTACCTGTCAATTCTTTGCCTGAGTTTCAACAAGAGCTTCTCATTATCCTCATCTGCAACTTTGACAAGCCTTTCAAGCAACTTGTTTCTTTCTTGAAAACCAATATCATGTATATCAATTTCAGCAGATGCGCCTTGTGATCCAAACAAGAGACCTTTTCTCAAACGATCAAACGTTGGAAGTTTTTCAAGAGCTGCCCATTTAAGAGCCTCTTCATCATCTTCGTCTCTCGTTGAACGATTAAAAATCTCCCCATCATTGCCACTCCACCTGGAGTTATTAGTACTATTCCTCTTTGAACTTGAGCTCCCTCTCAAACTACTTCCCCTAATTATTTTTTCTCTCAAACTAGTACCTCTTGAATTAGTTGGCTCCATTTTGAACCAAACAAAGTTAGTTAAGTGTGTTGCTAAAGTTTAAAAGCTAAGGGATTATTATATAGTAGCAAGAACAAAAAGGATGGGGGCATGCAATTGAATATTATATGGTTTTAGAAAAACTAATTTTGCCCAAATTCTTTTAAATATACTTTTTCTAAAACTATTGACTAGTGCACACCTAAAGAGTAGCTAGCGGCCGGGGACTAAAAAAAAAAGGACTATTTGTCATTAACAATTTGCTAGCTGTGTTCATAGATGCTTTCAGCAGCTATCCTCTCTGCACTTGGCTATCCAGCGTTTACCGTGGATACGATAACTGGCAATGTGTCCCTCCCACAATTGTACCCACATTCAAAGAAGGACCACAAGCTCGGAGCTCAACAAACAGAAAGTTCTAGCATGTTGAAAATGAGGTTAGCAGTGATATTTAATTTGGCAACTATATTCAAGCATAACACTATCAAGTATTTAATTTTTAAGAAAAATGTTTGTTTACCAATAGATCTTGATGGTAATAATTGTAATAAATAGTGATGAATAATTTAACGCGAAGTTATTTTTAACATGAAATTGAGTTTTTTACTTATATATCAAAATAAAGATTACAAATCAAATTAGAATGTCAAGGCAAAGTACTACTACAAGCCAAAAGTGTGTAACTAACTAACTATGATTTTTAGATTGGTATTTATCTAATTGATTTGGTCCGGATTTTTTCTATTACTTTTTGCTTAAAATTGAAATTTGTCCATTCTTTAAATTGAAAATCAAACCAAACAAACCGGCCTTATGTGTCATATTAAACCAAAAAAAAAAAAAAACCTAACCAAACCAAACAACGAAAAAAAAGTCTTCTCAATTGATTTGTTTTTGTTATTTGATTCGATTTTTCGATGTAACAACTCTACTTTATTGGCCATTCTGGTTATACTCCCTCTGTCCCTAATTACTTATCCACTTTTGAATTGACACACCAATTAAGAAAACAATTAATGACATAGTGAGTTTACCATTTTACCCTATTAATTATGAAGTAGATGAAAAGTTTTACATTTTTCAAAGTAATTAATCATTTAATTGAGGGTATAATAAGTAAAAAAAAATTGTCCTTTCTTGTTTTGTCAGAATGGACAAGTAATTAGGAACAACTATAAAAGGAAAAATGGACAAGTAATTAAGGACAGAGGGAGAAGGAGTATACTGTAGTATATCAGCATCCAAAACCATCATTTTTTTCCAGAATGACAGTACTAGGAAGTTGGAACAATAAATATTTTGCTACTGATCCTATATATTTATGTTGGGTCCAATCTATTTTATTTTATGTTATTTTTAGTTGTACTCTACATCATCTAGAGATTACAAAAGTCAGAATAAACTATTAAAAATCTAGTGGGAACTCTTCTAATATTTTTTCCTATCCACTTATAGACTCCTTACTCCTTAGTCGATCGGAAACGATTCAATAAAATTGATTATTTGAAGTCAAATTTTAATAAAAGATCTTAAACTCTGTATCGTAAAGAGTTAGGCATGTCCAACTCTTATTCATATTTTGAGGAGGTTGATTAGGCACTTAGTCCTGCCACCTCAAGTTGTATCTCTTTGCGTATTATTGATTTTAGGTAAGATATTTCGTAAGTAATTTTAAAAAATTCAAATCTTTTTATTTGTTATGTATATTGATAAGAGTATTATCTTTTATTTATGTTGTTTTACTTTAATAAGATTATACAAATTAGGGGCGGACCCACGTTGGTTCCAAGGGGTTCACCCGAACCCCCTCGGCAAAAAATTACACAATATATATAAGGTAAATTTTCTGTATTTTTGTAGATATATATATATGAACCCCCTCAATGACAAAGAGAAATTGATGGTGCAGTGGCAAGTCCCCTTGAAATTAACCATCTGGTCCCCAGTTCGATTCTCTGTGACAGCGTTTTATTTTTTTTTCTTTTTTAGTTCCAATTTTTTTTATTTTTTTAATTTCTGTTCTGTTTTTCAAGTTTTTTCTTTTTTTCTTTTTTTTTTTTTAAACGTGCTAAAAGTATGTTTTTAAACCCAAAAGAATTCAAGGGTCCATTTCTAAAGGCTTATTTACACGTTTATACTTTTATTTTTCGAACCCCTGAACGAAAATTCTGGGTCCGCCACTGATACAAATTTCATGCCCCTAATTGATTACCACAATCATCGCTATTAAATGAAGGTTTACGTTTTGGCTATTTGTTTTCTTTAATATTGTTGTTAATAACCATTTAATTATTTTCCAACCCACAAAGTATTGTCCTTAAACGGCAACTTTTTGCCAAAAAAAAAAAAAAGATTTTTATCATTGATGTATTATTTGGATACTTATCAATTATATTAATACTGGTTTAGTATAAGTGCATTACACGTATATGCATACTTAAAAGTTATAAATCATAAATTTATTGAAATAAAATGTGGACCTTTCATGCCAAATTTTAGGTCATGCTATTAGATCAATAATTTTTTTGTTAAATAAGAAACAATGATAAAAATTAAAAATAGGACAGAAATTAAAACTATGACCACCCTAAAATAGAGACAATCCATACAAAAAAAAATAAAATTATATGTATCACTACTTGTAAAAAATTAGGCCTCTAAAATTTTGAGGCCTAAAACATTTGATTTATAGATATACAATTAATATATCATATATCTCCACCTTCCCTAATCTATTACTATATGTACTTACTCTATTGACTTTTATGTTCGATGAACTTTTTCTTTTTCTATTTCTAAGTCATTTCGTTGGCGGGGTTAGGCCAGACCCCTACCTTATATGTTAATAATTATAACTAGAATCAAAATACAAATTACACGATAAAAATATGTAGTCTAACATTTTCAAAAGATATTAATCACTATGTTCATCTTTACTTGTTTATTATTGACTTATCACCTTTTTTAAGAAATAATAAATAGAATGTCAATTTTACTATTTTATATATAATAAATTCAATGTTCTGATAAATTATTATATTTAATATTCTTAAACTATAAATTATAAATTAAATTTTTTAAATTGAATAAATAAAAAATATATATCTATTTTTTAACAGTTGACATATAAAAGCGAACAGAGAGAATAATTTGTGGTACTAAAAATGCTCAATTGTCAATGCCCTATATACCTAGATGATGATGGAAGGTTCTTTTGGTTAATACAAATTAAATTTGGTAACTACAAACATGGTACATTAGCATTTACTCAAATTTTGGGATTGTTTCTTAGGTCTAATCCCAAAAATTGACATTTTTCATTTTGTCCAGGTTCAAAACCCCAAGAATTGTCTAGTCAATTTTTCAAAGTTAACCTGAATAAAATGGCACAAGTAAATATTTCACTTTTGACAAATTTTTGGGCCATATTTGACACCCTAGCGGACGATAACAAGTTGTCAAGTGGAATATTTACCCATGCACATTCAAATAATATCATATTTGGAGCGAAGATGATTTAATTGGATAAAAAACAGGAATTAAGACTTTAGTATATCAAGACAAGTTTAAAATGTTGACAAATACCCAAGAAGTTCTTGATTACACAAGGAAAATTAACAGAGGCGTATCTAAGTGGGGTCACCGGATTCACGTGAACCCATGGTCCCCTCTCGAGATCATATATAGTAGTGTTATATTTTTAAAAAAATATTGAAATATAGATGTGTGAACCCTCACTTGAAGTATCACATAATGCGATTATGACTGGGTGCACCTCTCTCCGTGAGGTTAGAAATTTGAATTTTATATTTATCTTGTTTTATTTTTCTTTCTAAAATTATATAACATTTCTCTAAGCAGTAATTGGTGTGTGTATATATATATATATATAATAATTAATTTTAGACCTATAATTTTAAAATTTTAATGGTTTTCGATACTAAAAAACTAAATGTTGAACGGATCAAATTTATATCATAGTTCAACCTTTTTATAACAGTGCACCCATCATTTCAAAATCCTGGATACGCTCTTTAAATACTAGTATAAAACTATTACAAGATAGAGGGGTAGAACCAGGAGAGGGGCCAACAATCAAATGTCAGTATCAAGACAAGTTTGGAATGTTAACAAACTCCAAAGAAGCTAGATCTGAAGTAAAATACTACTAGTTTAAAATTATTACAAGATAGAGGGTTATTAGAACCAAGAGAGGGGCGGATAATCAAAAGTCTGTATCAAGACAAGTTTGGAGTATTAGCTGAGACACCACAAAAGCTCTCGAGAGTTGCAACAACGCCGCGTTTACCCTCTGACATATAAAATGGAAGATATTTGGAACCATCAAAGGGCTTGAAAAGCAAATGGTGATCTTCATCAACAACTTCCTCTGGTGCTTTTATGATATACCCTTCTTTAGGAATTGTGGTAAAACCCATAGAAAACCTCTCTTCATTTCCCATAATAACTCTATGAGTAGAAGAATGCAGCCTACCATTTGTAAATGCCTACAATTACATATTAATTTAAGTTATATATACAAACAATATTAAAAAAAAGAAGAATTTTACACTATCAATAGTGTAAAAATATTACATGTTATAAGTGCATAAAACATAACATTATGTATTTTTAAGATTTCAAAACTACAGATATATATCCTTTGGATGATCTGATGATGAAAATTGTTTACATTGTTTATGTGGAAGACTTAAACTCATTAAACAATTAGTCCCCAAAAAAACTAACTTGGCTACTACTACGTTACCGTCCCAAAACACATCAAAGAAAAAAAATCCACGGAAAACATTTTCCTTCCTAATCAAGCACATCCTAAGAAGGGGGGAAAGGGAGAATAAACTCAATCTCTTTTCAAGTGTATCGTGAACGGCCTCTATTCCAACTAAATAAACTTGATAAAAATAGTAAGGCAATAGATCAACTTACTTTCAAACAATCACCAACAAAGAACATGTATGAATGAGGTGATGAGTATTGAAGATCAAGCCATTGTCCATTTTTGTCCAAAATTTGAAGCCCATTGACATGTTGATCATGTTGGCTTAAAATTGTTGAAATGATTTTATCAGTATGAGGAGGTACTCCAACATTTGTCTCCTCAGCTTTAGGCACTTTGTACTTCATACAATTAAGTAAGTAATCACCTGATTTTTTGTGCTCATCCAAGTATTTTTCCAACCCCAATTTCTCAAATACCATTATTCTTACCATATCATCAAATTCTAATAATTTCTTGGAGTAACCAAGCACCAAATCACTGCATAGATTTTGATAATAATGAGTGATTGCGAGTTTACAAGCTTGATGAATGTAGAGTATATTCAGAAGGATAGCATGATTAGTAAATGTCGAAAAATGATCTGATGTCAAGAAGCAAAAAAATTAATAATGCAAGATAGAGAATGGACACCTTAATTTATCAATCCATATTTTACATGACTATGGGTGGCAAAATTAGCACATGAAAATTGTGAAGAATTTAACGTAACTCATCAATATAAGTATGTGATGGATTATTACTTAATAATTGGTTAAATTTATGAAAATTCACAAGCACAAGGATCAAAAGTTCACATATCAACTAGTTGAGGTTTAAATGTGCATAACACAAAATTACAATGAATAAAATTACAACTTATCAATATTTGAGGGACTAATAGTGCAAAATTTATTTTAAAATGAGAACTCAAAAAGTGTAAATTATTTATCTCTCGATAACTATGCAAAATTGACTACTTTTTTGTCCTCATTGAATGGTGAAATTGTCCCTTACATCTACTCTTAACAGGTGAATTAATGGTGAAATTTCCCCTTAGATCTACCCTTAACTGGTGAATGGTAAAATTGATTAGCTACAAGAAATTTAACAAAAGATTAACGACGAAGTTCATAGCTAATGTTAGTTATACATACCAGAATTGAGGGTCTCCCTTAGGCCAAAGGATGTAGGAGAAGTTCTCAATAGCATTATGAGTGAGGACATTGCCAATCATCATTCTCTCTTGAAGTGGTGTTCTAGGATTATCTCTAGTATAACCTACCAACACATTTTGTGATTTTCCAAATTTTTCCTCCAAATTGAAATTAAAAACTTGTTTCAACTTTTCATATAGTTTTTCTTTTGGAATTTCTCCATCAAGTATAGCCTCAAAACAACCATATTTTTCTAAACCTTTGAAAACTTCATCTCTCACTAAATTCCATTTTTCACTTCCTTTTTTCCACTCTGATGAGTTCCTAAAATCTATAGTTGGAACCTTCAAATCCATCCTCTTTTCTTTTTTTCTAAATCACTTTGTTGTTTACTTGTTTATGTTGTTGTTGTGTCCTTGTCTGTATATATACACAGAATAATAATTTTTAAATTATTACCACATGATCTGTATGAAGTTATAATTAAATATTACTGAATTATTGTCAACTTGAGTAAATTATTGCATTTAATATTTAAGTTTCTTTATTAATTATTGTTAATGCTAAGTTGAATTGTGTAATTATGCATTCTAAATACCTTAAAATAAAATCATGTTCATTAAATGTAAATTTCCCTATAAAAAATATGTTACTTCTTTTGAGTTCATTAAAAGTGTTTAAAATTAAAATTAATGGTCAAAAATACATTGAAAGTATTTTTATTTTTTGCGAGTTATCTATTTGGACTATTATCAAAATAATAAATACCCCTCAAGTCTAATTAGACAAAATGTTTAAATATAATCGTCTAAAGGCGCATGACAACTTAATTTGCCTATAAAGTTTTGTTGACACATTCACATTCATCGATCCATTCATGGTATATGTTGATAGTGCGACTCTCGTACAAATGGACAATTGAAGACCGTTTCGAGCATTGTTATCAAGAATTCGATTCGAGATTAAATTTGTATTGTTACTTATTTCATGTGTGGGATTTATATAATATATTTTCAATATTAAAGGAAAATATTACATTTTAATTTATTTAAAGATAAATGTTAGTTTTATATAATAAGGACTAAAAATTAGAAATTATCGATTTAGATGCTCATCGCCTTCTTCCTAAAACTATGTTCATTTTTTATGAATTTGTCAATATTATTGAATGCAACCACCGCCATGAACACAACAACAAATACCTAGTATAGTCCCACAAAGTGGAGTCTGGAGAGGATGGGGTGTAGGTAGAAAGATTGTTTTTGTCTTTCTGATAGACCCTCAGCTCAAGAAAATCGTTTTCCAGAACAGGTTTAAAATAAATGAAAGGGAAACCACCTTCATATGAAGATTACATACAATTTCAAATTGTGTGACTCTCATTTTCAAAGGGATACACGAGATTAACAATTTGTCAAGTCACTTGTAAAATGAACCTAACTTCAAAATAGCTCTAAGAAAAATACAATAAAACAATGACAAAATGTACCATGAATTACTTCTTCTTGCCTGCTTTACCTTCTTTCCTTCTAACTATTTCATCAGCATATTTCACTCCTTTACCTTTGTATGGCTCTGGAGGTCTCCATTTTCTAATTGAAGCTGCAAATTGACCGATCTCTGACTTATCGTAACCACTTACAGTGATTCTCGTGTTTTCTTCAACCTTAACTTGCAGTCCAGCAGGAATTTCCATCCTAACGGGATGAGAAAATCCGAGATTGAGAACTATGTCTTTCCCTTCGATGGTTGCACGATATCCAACGCCTACCAATTGAAGTTTCTTCTCGAATCCTTTAGAGACGCCGACTACCATGTTATCAGTTAGAGTCCTGCCGAGTTTGATGAAGAAAAAGAACATCTTCAGAGTAAACACTAAAAATATGTGCATCTACATTGTCATTAGAATTGACTAACATAACAACAAGGATGAGATTATGAAAATTTTCATATACAGTTGTTAGGTATTGGCAGAATGTTCAATAGACCTGATGGTGTAAGACATATTATGGCTTTCAAAGTTGAGAGGAAATCATTTGCGGTGCAGAATCATACCCTTTAATCACAAAATTCTGTAAAACTGATGATCATCATCAGGGAGACGAGAGTCGTGTAAATGAAAATTCCAAGTTGAAAATCACGTCTAATTGTTGAAATCATGGATATTCTTCTAGCTTAAGGCGTGTGTATGACACTTTCTGTAAGGATATTTACTCATAGAAGTGTATCTCCTAGGATTCAACAAGCTCATCTAGTATTAACTAATACCAAAAACCACATGATTCATGGCTAGTATACCTAAACTAGTTCTTTATTAAAGCTCCTAAAACTCTACAACGACTAGTTAACGGCTAGTTTGACCATTTAAAGTAAGGGCAAAACAATAAACTACAAGTGGATAAAAACAAGGGACACTTCCTTATGAGATACTTACAAATTTCCAACAATCCCACGCACATCTCAAAAAGAATATCTATAAAATGAAGAAAGAAAACATATTTTGATATTTTGCTGGGTTTTGAGTATAATGGATTCATTTGGTATCTTTTGGATTACGAACCAAATACAGATGATATAAGATTTAACTTACAGAATAATTGGCAAAGTTGATAACTTTTATGAACCAAAAATTCAAGTTGTAAGCTAAGTTTCTTATTCATCACATTATACTCCCACAATTTCTATGGTTTATTGCAGTTTTGCACTAATGTCTAATTATTCATGAGTGCTTTAGAATTTTGCCGTAATTTCATAAGAGCAGCCACACTCCACACTTGTAGAGGTTCAATCAGCAAGTGTGTGTTGCAGTGTAATACACCACGTAGAAAGGATATGAATAAGATTAAGAGTTTTACTCAACCTCACTATTGTGAGTATCTCAAAAGGAAGTGTCCCTTATTTTTATCAGATTATTTATTATCTTCCCTAAGTTAAACTAGTCGTTAACTAGCCGTTGAAGAGTTTAAGGAGTTTTAATATGAAAGAACCAATTGAAGTATGTGGCTATAACTCAAAAACATAGATTTCTAATTCTTTCTACTTTCTCTTCATTCTTTTAAAGTTGTTCAAATCTGCTGTTTACATTGAAAACTTTAAACCATACCCATTTTTTCCATTTTCCCCTCGACCAAAGTGTAGTATATGCACTTGTGGTTTTTGAGACTTGCAAATGGCCTATTAGCCTCCAGATATTATAGATCTTTCTCACCACCCCTTTCTTGTGATACCTATTAGCCTAGAAAAACTACGACGAGCACAGATATCTGTCCTTTGCTAGCAAGTCCTAGCTATTCTTACGTCTATATTCCCTCTTCTGCCCAATTTTTCACTTCTCAGGACCTTAGAATCATTAATGCTGTCATGGAACTGAAGATATGCTACATTTGAACTTTGTTGCCAGTCAATCTTCTCATAGTGAGAAAGATTGTTTCTTTAACATGTTAAGACTGAGAAATATGAAGTATTGTTTTCTATGTTGCTCGGACTCTTCAAAAATGCTTCCCGGTGCAGGTCAGACCCTCCAAAAGTAGTGAACTTTTGAGGATCCAACACAAGTGCGACAACATTTTTGGTGATTCCGAGCAACATACTTCTTTTGCTACTTACAGTGACTGATGTCCACATTTTCGAGTCTCCTCATAGAAAAAGAAGCATTCGATTATATCAATTTATGAAGTAATTATCGGCAAGAGGCTATAGCATGTAATATATATATCAATAGTTAAGATCAAATAAGTAAAGTTTAGAACCACAAAGAGGTTAACTATTTTGAAACTTAGAAGTGCTAATAAGTATAGAAAACTTCAAGGTGGTAAGAATAGACTGTCCTTCTTTACCTTATTAAGAGGAAAACATTACTCTTTCCTCTTCATTGACAACTAGGATAAAATCAATTAGGACTTGGAATGGGAAACATCTCAATTTGGTTTTAAAATATGATATCATATAATTGGAGAAGATCAATCAGACCCTTTATATCTCAATTTTTATGTCATAACAACTAAGCTCTCCCTAGTCCACATCAAAACCAGTCGTGAATTTCAAAGTAGCTACTCCAGTAAGTAGACTATAGCTTCTTGATCATAAGTAGTAGTAATAGGTATACTTGGATTGTTTACCATATGTAAGAATAACAAAACTGAGAAAAGAAGTCAAGAAAACAGCACGATTAAACTGCAGACTACCTGAATAAACCATGCATCTGATTAGCGCGTCTTGTCTCCACGGCTTTTCTGACCCTTAGAATACCTCCATCTTCCTTCTCAAGCTTTACTTCTCGTGGATAAGTTATGGCCATCTCCCCCAGAGGTCCCTTAACTTTCAAATCTTGGCCTTCCATTGTGAGTGTCACATTGGAAGGTACTGATATTGGTTGCTTACCGATTCTTGATTCTTTACATTCGATCGTCTTACTCAAAAAACCAACACGACGAACAGCAACACTTGATACACGAAACCCATTCAAATTCCCGACGAAAGGAGACTGCAAAGTGCTGACATGAAATAAAACAAGAATAAAACATATGTTTTTACAAGAAAGCCAACACCAATAACAGCCACACTCAAGATATGAATCCCATTCAAACCTCCCAATAAATGGAGACCTTAAATAGATAAAACAAGATCCAAGTTCTTATTTTTACAAGAAAACATGCTAAACCCCGGCACCCCCTCCACTGGCTAAAGCTTTACTCTTTAAATAAGGATACCCCAGAAGCTAAAAGACACAAAATTGCATAAAATTGACACAAACTAACCAAGAAACTACAAATGCACAATACCCAATTTCAACAATTCAAGAATCAACATGAAAATGTAAAAATCAACAAGCTAAATGCACCTAATATGTGAAGGGGAGCAGAACAATTAATTTCCTTACCCTCAACACATAAAAGCTACAAACTTTATTGTATAATAAGGAAACCCCACAAGCTAAAAGACACAAAATTGCATAAATTGAGCAAGAAACTACAAATGCACAATACCCAAATTCAACAAATCAAGAATCAACATGAAAATGTAAAAATCAACAAGCTAAATGCACCTAATACGTGAAGGGGAGCAGAACAATTAAGTTCCTTACCCTCAACACACAAAAGCTACAAACTTTATTGTATAATAAGGAAACCCCACAAGCTAAAAGACACAAAATTGCTTAAATTGAGCAAGAAACTACATTCAACAAATCAAGAATCAACATGAAAATGTAAAAATCAACAAGCTAAATGCACCTAATATGTGAAGGGGAGCAGAATAATTAAGTTCCTTACCCTCAACACACAAAAGCTACAAACTTTATTGTATAATAAGGAAACCCCACAAGCTAAAAGACACAAAATTGCTTAAATTGAGCAAGAAACTACAAATGCACAATACCCAATTTCAACAATTCAAGAATCAACATGAAAATGTAAAAATCAACAAGCTGAATGCACCCAGTATGTGAAGGGGAGCAGAACAATTAAGTTCCTTACCCTCAACACACAAAAGCTACAAACGTTATTGTATTATAAGGAAACCCCAGAAGCTAAAAAGACATAAAATTGCATAAAATTGACAAAGAAACTACAAATGTGCAAATACCCAATTTCAGCAATTCAAGAATAAACATGAAAATGTAAAAAGCAACAAGCTTTATAGTGTTAACAACAGAATCAAGAAACTAAATTTACCTGGTATGTAAAGAAGCTGTGAGTGAAGAGCTACTCATTTTTGAATTTTGCCTGCAAGTTACAAGACTGTCTCCCCTAAGAGCTGAACTATCTTGTTTAGTGGATAGAGCCCTTTTTGCCTTGCACATTAAAGCGTATTGACAATTTCGCCCCTTATCCTATTTCAACTAAATGACAACTTCCCCCTCTATGTTACAAAGTTTCTCTTTTGCCCCCTATTGATTTAGGTAAAAAAAATAAATTATACGATTCGAGTCAAAGTTACTGAATCTTAATGAAGTCATAAGATGTATGTTAGATCCGTAGGTAGATTTTTGTCCATCTCATATTACGTGAATTATTTATGGAGTTGAAAATATACTCTCTTCGTTCCAAAATAAATGTCATCTCAGCAAAAATTGTGTCCACAAAAAGAAAATATTGAAAAATTGAAACATTCCTTTAGAATTTGAATTCTTGATTTTCTAAAAAATGATGGGTTAGACGTGCATTACTAATTTAACTTTTGCTTAAAAAAATTAATGAAGTTGAGAATGATAGCTTATTATTACACTTTAGACATTTACACTATATATATATATATATATAGTTAATAATGTTCATCATTCTTTGATGTATGCTACAAATAAAGATATATTTAGAATAAAGAAAGACCATGATAGTAAATATTTTTAAAAAGACTAGACAGACATTATTGTATATATAAGTAGCTCAGCTACAATATCTCACATATATAAAATTAATCAGAACAATCATGAAAGTATATAATGGCACCTCTATAATGGCTTGTTAACTACAGATTCACGTAAACATAGTAAATTATATTCAAGCCATATATATGTATTAAGAAAAATATATGAGTGTGGACTATAATATATTAATTTGAGATTGTTATAGGAAGCCATAAACTTCGAATCCTGAATGCACATCTGACCGCAAGTGTCGAGATGACGGTGACCACACGTTTCCTGGCGAGTTTGCGGCGGTGCCGGCGCCACCGGACATGGATGAGAATTGTGGCATCTTCATGTGGACTAGCTCAGCTTGTGCAATTGCTAATTGTGTGTGTAGTAATTCAATTTGGTGTTGTAAAGATGAAATAGTTCCAACACAACCATAAATTGGATCTTTCATTCTTGCATTTGCCTCATACACCATTGAACTCACTGCATCTCCTCGTTGATATTCTTGCAATTCCTATTGAAATATATCAAAATATATCCACTTTAACCAACTGTATATACAAGACTTCACGTTGCTTTCGGCTCGAACTATATATATAATTAAAAATAATATATATTAATTTATTTAATTTGTTTCTATTTATGTGATATATACGCCCATTTCAAAAAGAATTACATCCTGGTCTATTTCAATTTATGTGACTGTGTTTTGATTCGGCACGACGTTTAAGAGAGAAAGAAAGATTTTTTAAAATGTGATCTAAAATAAGCCATAAAATGAAAATACGATACATGTAATGGGATGCAGATGGATTACATATTTCTAAATTTGAAGAGAATTAACTTTACACGTCATATTTTACCTTTAATGAGTTTTTTTTTTTGTAATAATACAAATATTACGACATTTTTAAGGCCACAAGTTTTAAAAGTTGTATAGATAGACACACAAAATGTCATGATATGTTTAAGATCATAAATTTTGAATTCTTCTTTTATACCAATTTAAACTATATCACATAAATTTAAACGGATTATTGGCGAACTCATAAATAAAAATTGTTCTTACCTGAAGCATCTTGTTTACATTGCTAGCTCCAAATACTTTATGAACACTTGCAAACTTGTGTGGTTCATCACCTGGAAAATAAGGTGAAAAAACACAATCTTGTGTACATCTTCTCCTTAACAACTTACAAGCTGCACATGGAGAAGTTGCACCTTGTTTTCTACCACCACTCTCCTTCATACTACAAAACTCGTAAAATTTTGTGGACAGAATCACTCGATATACTTATGTGGATAAAAAATAATATTTATATTATTGATAAAATAGTCGATATGTGCACATGTAAACAAGTATAAGCACCACTTTAATCTAAAAAAAGTTTGTTGAAATTTTAACTTCAGGTACACAAAAGTTTCAATTAAGACAACTCGATACACTAAATTCCCGCTATACTAACTTGAAATGTGAAAGGGAAAGAAGGAAAAATTGGTTAAAGGGAGTGAGGGAGATTAGGAGCTAAATGTTATATAGGGAAAAAGTGGCTACCAGAAAATCTTTTGTAGGGCCAATTAAGGAAAACCTTTAGATATCGATTAACAAAAACATCTATTTCAAGTAGATCTTTTGTCCCTTTACTATAGTATTGTTGGGATTTGCTTACCATTAAAATATTTATTCATTCTTCTTTTGATTAATTAAAGGATAACCAATCAATCAAATGAAATGAGGTAGAATTATTGATCTCGAAAATTTTATAAACTCTATAGAATATTTTAAAAAAATAAAAACAATTAGCATTGTCGAAGTGATCAAGAGATGATCTTCTTTTCGAAGTTTCGGCAGAAGATTCTTGACAATCAAATACTTTAAGAAAATTTATGTCATCATTTGCTTGAATCATACAACACTTTGGCTATCAATGGAAGAAACAAGAAGGAGAGATCAAGAAAAGTTGATCTATTTTAGAGATCAGATAAAATTCAGGGAGATCTAAATTATCCTATATTAGAAAAATACATTGCTCGAGCCCTCAAATCAAGAAACAATCCAAAAAGAAAATTCAGGGAAAACATAATTGTCTTATTGTTTATTACTAGCTTCCTCTGTTTCATATTACTTGACCCCTGTTAACTTGACACGCCGTAAGAATACTTTAATTAGAAATGTATTTTATTAAACTAACCTTATTAAGGTTAGTTGAGTAAAATAAAACAGACGAATAATAAAATCTTACAATGTCGAGTAAAATAAAACAGACGAGTAATAAAATCTTTTTTCCCAACCCAAAAAGGGAACATTTATTGCATCTTGAGTAGTTGAAAATTTACTAGTAAATGTCTCCGACAAATTTAATTTGTCAATCAAACTAGTGGATTTGTTAAAGATTTTTTATGTATATTTTTTTCAAATTAATTATTATGACTTAGAAAAGTTTGCCTTGTGCAATAATATAATGAAGTGACTTTTGAAATTCGAAACCATTAACTAGCACCTTCATCGACAATCAAGTAGAATAAAGATTTGATTCATGTGAAAGTTAAATTAATATATACCATTAACTAAGATATTTGCATGCACATCACTTTGAGAGTGACTCTATATNTGAGTAGTTGAAAATTTACTAGTAAATGTCTTCGACATATCAAATTTAATTTGTCAATCAAACTAGTGGATTTGTTAAAGATTTTTTATGTATATTTTTTTCAAATTATTATGACTTAGAAAAGTTTGCCTTGTGCAATAATATAATGAAGTGACTTTAGAAATTCGAAACCATTAACTAGCACGTTCATCGACAATCAAGTAGAATAAAGATTTGATTCATGTGAAAGCTAAATTAATATATACCATTAACTAAGATATTTGCATGCACGTCACTTTGAGAGTGACTCTATATTCACGAATACTTCGTGCATTGAATCGTCCTTTAATTTGTCACGTCTTATTATTTGGAGCTAGCTTATGAAATTAAAAGTTAATGTTCATGACGTAGAAAAAAAAACATGAATTAGTCAAGGAAAGAACAATATCAATTCAATGAATCATCTCATAATCTTAGAAAATCTAACAAAATTAAGGCTTGTCTATTAATCTATTTAATTCCCTTGTTGCTTTCACTTACTAAATGAGAATTGTAAACGTTGAAAATATAATTATGTTGATATTGACAAATTAACTTTACAAAGATATATCGACATCAAATAACAATTCATTTAAACTATATATATGGCTCGAAAACTATTTCAAAGGATAGAGATCAAATTTTCATCAAGTAGACGAAATATTTATTATGTACATATATATATAACATACTTACTCGAATAATGTAAAATGTCATTTACAATATTTGCGTATACAAATTAAGCCTTATAATCTTATAGTACATGCTTAGAATACACACCACCCTCCATCGACTTCAGTCATGAGATCACAATAAAGATATTGTTGTTGTTGCTTAAAACATCCATTAAAATTCCTAGAGATTGGATTGGCTAACTTTCTCTTTATGTCAAGTCATTGACACTGTTTATATACAAGTTAAAAATTATTATTTTAATGATTTACATCAGTATATAATCCAATCTACGAACATGCAAACGTTTTTTTTTTTACATATAAGTACAAAAGGTGTCATATGATAATGAATTATTGTCCTTTTCTGTTAAAACACTTTCAACGGATCTATAATTGATATTTTTTTCTTAAAAAAAATTAAGATTTGAAGTTTATAATTTTTAAAGTCTATTTATTTTTATATATATATTATTACGAGTTCTTTTATTAAAAAACTTTTTAAATTTTTTTTATGTCCAATCAAACACGTAAGATTTACTAAAACAGGTCGAGTACGTGGGAGAAACCTTGATAGCCATAATTCTTGTTATGAAGTGAAACTATGACCTTTTTCTTTTAAAAGAAAAAACACATAAAACATTTGTTGATATTATAATTTTCACCTCAAATTCATCTATTCATGCCATCAAAATCCCACTCCGCATCCGCCCCACCCCATTGCCATCCAAAAAAATTCAAATGAAAATTTTGAATTTCTTTTCTTAAAAAGATGTATGATCCATCAATGTTTCTTATTGGATTGAAGGTCAACAATATGTGGCCCAATTGATGTTAGAGCCTAAGCCCAATATGGAGTGAGCCCATATTTGCAAAGTGGTAGACTGGTAGTAATTGAGAAAACATTTCCTTGTGACTTTTCTTTTTAAAAATAAAAATAAATCACTAACACGTTAGGGTGGAATGGTCGAAATATCTTTTCTCCTAATTAGAAATTTCAGATTTGAGCTTCGGAAATGAAGAACCTTTTAGTAAGGAGTGTTTTTATCCTCTTAATAACAGCCCAATCCCATGCGCAGAGACAGAACAATAATTTGAAGTTCATGATTTTCTAAACCTCTCATCGAAGCTATAGCTCATTTAGTCAATTTAGTTATGAATTTTTCTAACACATGTACACGTACTAAGCACATAAGCATTGAATTCGTCTTAATCCGTAAACTAACAAGGTAGCTTCATCTTTGTCAATACGAATTTGGATTAGTCAGATCAACAGGCTTTCGAATATCAATACTTAGAAAAATAACATGTTTTCTAATTTTATGTCCTTTATTTATCAGTGTAAAGAGATTTTTAAAAAATTTGAAATATTGTTGGATGCCTTTGCTAAGAAGTTTTGTATGGTTCAGAAAGTAGTAGCATCAAGTTCTCTCTATCTTTAAAGGAGTAGTACCTATTTACTCTAAAGGTAAAGTAGGTCCCCACATTAAATATTTGGACCCCCCTACCCCTAGTCCCCCCCCCCCCCCACCTCAAGAAAATATGTTAAGATTGACATTCTGGTTCTGTGGTAACTAACCAAAAAGACCAGAAATAGTTTGAAACTAGAAAAATTTTGTCCGAGTCGTTTAGTGTGAGATATAAAGTTAATAATTTCAGGATAAAATGTAGGATTTTTTTATGCCACGTTTGGTTGAAAGTATTAGGTAGTCCTTAGATTATTTATTCAACCTTTTTTTTTTGTCATAGTGATGAAATAAGTTATTCTATATACATGATGAAATAATTTACCTGAAATTAGTTATCTTCAGATAACTTCGGAACCAAACAAGCCGTTAAGGTTAAAGATTGTCGTGGGGATGAGATCATCCATGACATGGTTCTCACTTCTAACAATTTTGGACCACTTTCCACTATGTTCTATATTGGATCCAAGAATGTTTTATTGCATACCATAACTCCAACTAATATGTGCATAGTCTTTACTTTTAACGTTATTTTACTTATTCTGTGAATCAGAAGCGAGACATGAGTCATGACTACCCTTCTTCTTGGATTCAAGACCTACTTTGCGGGCCAATTCGTACCTACGATATTATTAGGTAGAGAGTTTGGCTGAGGCAGCACAACTATCTTGAAGACTTTTGTTTAAAGGGTAGTTGTACAATCAAAGATAATTAGTTTTTTTTTTCCTCTTTTCGAAGTAGCTATCGCAATAACTTTTAAATATTATTTTTTCAACTTAACTAATTGATGTCCAAAAACCTATTAATGTCTTGTTTCTTATATAAACTTTTATGTGTTCAAGAACTACATCAACTAAGTTCTTAGACTTTATCTAACTTCTTACCTTCTTCAATGCATAAGCTGAATTAATTGGAAAATAGATATTTGGAATGTGTCACTTTCTTTGAAAAGAAAGGTGACACCACAATTAATACTTTACATATTAGCATGCCTTAGGCAATTATGAACATTAGCTAACATGCAACAACCCCTTCTGAATACTTTTCAAAACTTGATATTTTCCTTTAAACATATTAATGATAGGCAGTATCATCACTCAATTAATAGCATGGACACACTAAAAATGAGAAGAAGAAAAAAAAAAGCTTGAATACATATCAATCATTTTAAGTCCACCATCGATAGCTAAAAAGAAAAAGAAGCTAAATTAGATGAAACTGTACTCTTAATGGTATGAGGCCTTTTGGAAAAAAATTGTGCGTATAGTACAATATTACACCATGTTAAAAGTATCGTTGCGATGTTTTAGCCCAATACTTCCTTTTATCTAAAAAAAGAAAAGAGTTATTTGGACTTTTGAATGGCAACACACACATTTACACAACATAATAAAAGGACCTAACCACTTAGGCTCATACTAAAGTAGTCCACAAAAGCAGCTGATAAAGTCCTAACATTCTATTCCTTTCACAGAACATAATGGACAATGGAAATTTTATGTACAGTTTAGGTTATAATGTTACATCAGATGAATCTGAATCTATCTTTTTTACACACCAAAATATGGCAGCCCATTCTCTTCTTTTTCAAGTGCCAAAAAGAATCCACCTATCTGCTTTGCTATTTCCATTGTCAATCCTTTTATCATTAGAATGTGCACAGCATTGCCCTACCTTATCATTTTGAATGTGGTCTTCTATTCATGCAAGCATGTACACTTTGAACGCGTTTCCGATAGTGCCTGAAAACAATTCAAGAAAATGTAGTCATTGTATGTACTGAAGTGAGAAATTTGAACAGAAGGAATCCCCTTTTGTTGCTCATTGTGATTAGTTTTGGGATATACCTTGACTTGTGTCTCTAGTTCTTTGATGTAGTCAGCTGCAAAGTCCAACATATCCGCCGTGTTTGTTTGCTGCAAAGAAATTGAAATTGGAAAACAAGACAAAGAATAAGAGAGCAAATTTCAACTGTATCAAGAATAAGAGAGCAAATTTCAACTGTATCATATTCTATGTTGCTCGGACTCTCCAAAAATGTTGATGCACTCATTTTGGATCTTCCAGAAATGCACTGCTTTTGGATGATCCGACATGCACCCGTGGGCCTTTTTGAAAAGTCCGAGCAACATTCATATTTTGGGCACCGTAAGTTAAGATTACCTTATCCATATTGGGGACAAGCTCTTGCAGCTTCCTCATTCTTTCGCTTATTCGTGTTCTTCTTACCTAAGATAAGTAACAATTGAATCAGTACTTGCTTAGCCCATCTTTCAGGGATAAAAAGACAACTTGATTTAACTGATTAGTGATCTAGATTGAATATAAGAGAACTAGATTTTTTACTAGTGTGAGTTGTGTACCCTTTCGGCGATGCTACGAGGATGAGTGGCACAGCCTCTCTTTGCTCTGACTTTACATGGTACTGAATCTTGCAAGAGCTTCTCCATGGCGGATAACTCCGCTGATGTTTGAGGTAAACTCAAATGAGACAATAGAGTGGGAGGGCGAGCTCGACCTTCACTACTCTGATTACCAAAACCATGTATGCATGAGATTAATCAGGCATAAAGACAACATCAATAATAACAATAACGACTACGACTACTACTACTACTCAATCCCAAACTAATTAAGTAGGTCATATGAAGATGCAATTTTTTAGACCTGTTTCATTTCAATACAGGCGGTAAAAGAATGACAAATGTGATTATAAGTATAATACCTGATTATCAGATGCATTTCCATTGGAGAATGATCCGGCCTCATCATCTTCTGGTACTTGTAGGAAATCATCAGTCAAAATTTGTGAATCATCCCAAGAAGGCATGGGGAAACCTGCCATGTAACTCTCATCACTTTTATGGCCTTTACCAAAACATTCGTCGCCTCGTCTGCTCTCTTCTATGCTTTTAGCTCCAAATTCAGAGATTGGAGCTAATAGCCCCGAAGAAGTAGGTTGTCCGGATGGGAGAGCTGTTTGACTACTAAACCTGCTTGGATTGGAAAATGATGCTTCTCCAGCAGCATTAGTACCACTACCAGCTCCATAATTCCCTATGCCTCTCAATGCACCATATTCTGTCAATTGCTGAAAAAGATTTAGTAACAAACTCAAAACACTAATGTCAGATCAAAACAATGGAAATGATCACAAACTTAGTAGCTCTGGTTGGCTACCTGACTTTTCACCTTATTGGTGAGGATTCGATTCTCCACCTTGTAGTCCCCTCCCCCTTTTTCTAAAAAAGAAAACATCCCAAGAGAACCTACTTTTTCTTTCTTCCCTTGCCAAAGTATAATATAAGAATATCCCAGCAAAACAATAGTCTATGTTGTTCTTCTAGCTAATATCTACAAAGTTCATAAGGGAAGACTTGCATAGATATGATATCACTACCAATAAGATTTTCGTCTGTACAAAACAGTTGATGAGTAGTTCGTGGCAAAAATTGATGACATGCCTCGTTTCTCTTCTAAAACCAATTTAGCTATCTCCAATGACTATGACAAGTATGCATATGTAATTAATTTTCTAGAGCATAGCTTAAAATAGAATCTTGGCTCAATCCACAATGCAAAATTCAAAATAAACATTTAAACGAATAAACGAGCTTAAAATGAATCTCCTTGTAAAAACAAAAACAATCCCTTCATCTGAATGTAGCCCATTAGTCAAGATAATAAGAATAATCAATACCACAGATATTTAACCAAGACAATGCATACCATTTTCAATATTGACTTGTGCAAAGAATCCGGCAGGCGAACTGTTATAACGAGTAAGATTTGAGTTACTATTACCAGTACCAAATCCACCATCCATTTTCGTCTGGTTCAAACCATTATATCTGCCAAAGTTATCCATTCCTGAAGTAAAGTCTGTTGAACTGTGATTTTGTTGAGCTTGAGTTTGATAATTCATCTGTGAAGCCAAAGAATAATCACTATTCTGCTGAGTAGTTTCTTGTTTCACAGGTGCAATAAACTGTGAATTCTGACTCTGTTGTTCTTGGCATTGGTAATTCATTTGCTGCTGTTGAGCTTCGTGTTCTTGTTTCATAGGAGCTACAACTTCAGATCTAACATCCATATTGCTCATGGGATTTTGCTGAATTTGCTGAGTATCATCAATTAGGCCATCTGGATTCGAATCTTGGGGACCAATATTAGCTACAAATCTATCAAAAACTTGCTTTATACCACTATTCGAAGCGCGAGGATTGAGCAACTGATCAAAATCATCTCTTGCATAACCACAGTTCCCACTCCCACCAGAAACATCAGCTGGATTATTACTACTCAATAAGCTGGTAAAATAAGAACTTGGTGCGGATCGATATCGAGTTAAACCAGAAGTCATCTGTTGCTGCTGATGACTTCTATCATCCATACTTTTCTCACTTCAAACACCTAAAAGAATTCTCCTTTATCAAGACAACAACTACTACTACTACTACTATGCCTCAATCTCAAACAAGTTTGAAATCAGCTATCTGAATCCTCACTATCCGTGTCGCTCCATTTAAGAATTCTCCCTTCACTCACCCAAAAGAATGTTGTTTTATCAGAAAAAAAGAACAAAATGACACTGTATGCAGCTCAGATCCACAGCCTAGAATACCAAATATTAAATTACAGAAAATCTAAAAAAAAAAACTTTTTAATAATGTCTATACATAAAGTAGTGTTACCTACCAGCTTTAAATCTTGAATCCCCTTATGTATACAACAAATACCAAAGCCATTCTCAATTCCATCAAAAAAATCAAAACCTCAAACCTCAAAATTCTCTTTCAGACCTTTTATCAAACAAATAGTAAACTTTTCAAGAACCCCATAAACAAAAAACCCAAAAGCTCAAATCTTTCAACTATGTGAGCAAAATTAAAAGACACCCACTAAAATTCAAGAATCAAGAACACAAATTCATATGCAAAATAGTACTAAAATTATAGCTAAGAATTGAAAAAAAAGTGAGCTAAAAAGCAACAGAAACAAGAACAAGTTAAGTTTATCAGAAAAGGGATAAGATTGAAAATGAAATTAGCCACTACTATATATATAAAAAATTGATTCTTGACACTAGAAATACAAACAGCAAAAAAACAGAGTACACTAAAAGCAATTTGCTGATTATTTTTTTTCAATTTTTTTGCTTTGAGAAAATGGATATGGTGGTGGCACTAGGAGGAGGAAGAAGAAATATACCCCTGGTGGGAATGGGGGTGGGGTTGGGGGTAGGGGGTGTAAGGGGAAAAAAGTACAGAGCCAATGAGAACAGCAGCAACAGAGAGATCTGGGATGTTATTTTTGTTATATTCTATTTTTAGCACTATATATGATGAAGTATTTATTGTATATATTTGTTTTAACATATTAATTGTAACCTTATTTAATTAATTTGGAGATATTTCTTGTTGTGAAATGAATAGGATTCCTCGACTTTTAACTGGAGATCTCGAGTTTTTCAAAAAAATAAGAGATCTCGAGTTTGAGTTTGCAAATTCCTCATCTTTTAACTAGAGATTTCAAGTTTGAGTTGGCTAATTCCTCGACTTTTAGTTAGAGATCTGAAGTTTGAGTTCGCAAACTCCTCGGCTTTTAACAAGTTCAAGTTCTACAAATGAAAAAAATATATAAAAGAGAGTGCTTCTTTTCTTTAATGAATCTTATAATGACGTGAATTCGAATTAGACAAAGATTCAATGGGATATCGAATGCGAGATTAAAAAAATGTTGGGCTTTATTGTTTTTTTGCAAAAGCTTATTGAGAATTTTTAATGAAAGTTTATTTTTCTTTTTAACTTTCTAAAGTAAACTTTAAATAGTCAGAAGCTAAATATAATATATTTTTTTGATGACCAAGCTAAATATAAATTTTAAAAAATTACAATATTGTATGACTAAAAAGATTGTGATGGAAGAAAAAAATATTTGATTCTTCAAATAATTATATTATAATAATATATAATAGGGAAAGTAGTTAATTTATCATTTATTTATTTTTTATTTTAAAGGAGAATAATTCATAATTTAAACAATTTTGTCTATATACAAATTTTGGACCACATTTTTAGTTGACCCCTAAGCCCTCAAAAGGGAAAAGAAAGAAAGAAACAAATCCTTGTAGTTTTAGGGAAATTATTTTTGACTGAGTTAAGTTGAAAGAATTGACAAATCAAGATAGTTTAACTGAAAAACAGTTGAAAATTATAAATAGAATTTAAGAGAAATCCATTTAGAAGGTTGTTTCTTGATCGAGCACGTTTATATCTCTATATATTTTGTGGATTATTATATTGAATCGAAATTTATTAAAGATCGAAATAAATAATTGCAGGTCCTTAAAATAACAAAACAATGAAACTAATTAAGTTCAAACTATGATTTAAGGTGGTGAGAATAATTAGCGTACTTGAAAAAAAAAAACTTTTTATTTATTAAAAAATTGATTAACTTTTTAATTAAAAAATTGATCTGTCGAGGCAACCAAGTACACAGGTGTATACTCAGTGATTGGCTTAAATAAAATATTACTAATTAATTAATATTTAATCATCCGCGTTGAATAAACTAAACAGTCCATTAATTACAAGGTAGATTTGGTAATCTATTAAAGTATATAAAGTATGATAATGACAACTATAATAAGAATTAAACTCCTTTAATATCGGAGATTAGAGTTGGAAGTAAGCAACTTTTTTTCTTAATTAATTCCTTATGGTTTTGTCTTTATTTGGCATGTTAATTAAAACCAGTTAAATTTACGAGGTGCACAAAAATAAAATAAAAAATAAAAAATATATATAAAAACTTTTGAGAAAGACAACTCATCAACCGATTTGATCTGAACTCTTAAAAATGAGATAATTTCGATAATGAATAGCAAGATTTTAGTATTTTTCTCTATCGCTTTAAAATATTCACCCGATTGAACTTGTCAAATTAAACTTTTCAATATCGTAACACAGTATATGTCCTAATGTTGTCCTTCATAACGTATTTAAGACATTAACACCTCATAGGGAGCTTGACTTTTGCTTTTAAATTATTTTTTTTTAGAAAGTTTGACTATTTAGCCCAACATTTTGGAGGATAGGAACTAAATGCTTCATTAATAATTGTGACCTAATTTCTTATTTACCCTCAAAACTCATTATCAAGTTATAATCGAGTTGAAATCGAAATAGATTAAGAGAAGAAACATATTTAGACGACATATTTGACCTATAAATTAGACATTGAGATCGATCGAAGTTAGTCAATTAACTAAAAGAGACGATAAAAAATTCATTTTTAACCCTATATTATATCATACATTTGTCATCAATAACGGGACACAATTTTCATCATTCACTGTCTACTGAAGTAGGGGAATCTTTTTAATTTTTTTTAAAACAATCAAAAAAAAAAAAAAAACTTCAATATTGTCACCAAGAAGCAGCTACTACCAATTTTTCAATTCCCAAAGAAATATCATGAACTTAATTATATCCATGATTGAAGCTAAATAAAGAGAAATGATAATCATATATATGTAGGGTATATACGTTGAAATAAATTAATATATTAGTCAAATTAATAGCTGTATTTTTTTGTTTTGTTAGGATAAATTAATTGACGATCCGATAATTTTTGAATCCTTATGTAACACGTATTACTTATAAAAGATTTTTTTTCAACAAAAAATGTGAATTAGGAAAGATTGGTCGGTGAAATATGAAGACTTTTTAGTATACCTATTATTATAGTGTGTTCTAGGGGTGTGCATTCAATTTTACGGATTAATTTTGTTTTTGTACATTCGGTTTGAATTTATCAATTTTTGGTTTTAAAGAAGTGTAACCCAATCCGAACCAAAATAAATTTTGTTTCGTTTGTTTTTTTCTCTTTTCGGTTTGATTATATATATAATATTTTTTGTTTAACGTAACTAATTAAATAAATGTGTTTGATATATCATTAACTGCCTAATTCCCAAAATTAAATAATAGTATTCCAAATTATTACTATCCTTTTCCTTTTTCAAAAGAAAAGGTGTTGGTGGATTGGTCGAGCACGGATCTCCTAAATGGGTTGTTTCAAATTTGAAATTCATTCCATGCTTCTCGGTTGAGTTCGTCGTACGAGGCTCACCAAGTATGATTTATTTCTCTTATATAGTTTACGGATAATTGCATTGGAGTGAAATTTCCTGCACACCCAAAAGACAGCATTTGCGATTTTCTAAGTTTTTTGTGTGTTAGCTCATTAATATTTTGGTGATATGATTTTTGAATGATTTCTTTGAAAAACCTTTACGGAACCCTCCGTAGGGAGTTGGGGGAGAAGTACGTACATTATCACCATTTTTAGTGTCTATTTTGGGTATTTAAGGGCCAATTTAAAGAAAATAGACAATTTTTTCAATTTTTCGTGTGTTAGCCTATGAATATTTTGGTGATACGGCTTCCTGGCGATTTCTTTGTGAAACTTTTATGGAACCCTCTGTAGGGAGTTGGGGGAGCAGTACGTACTGTCTCACCATTTTGGGAGTCCATTTTGGGCATTTAGGGGGAAATTTACAGGAATTAGGCAATTTTCATCTGTGTTAGAGCCTGGATTTTTTGGTGATATGACTTCCGGACAATTTTGTTGTGAATCCTTTATGGAACCCTCGGTAGGGAGTTGGGGGAGAAATATGTAAGGTCTCACCATTTTGAGAGTCCATTTTAGAAATTTAGGGTCAATTTACAAGAATTAGACAATTTTTTCAGTTTTTTGTGTGTGTTAGCCCATGAATATTTTGGATGATATGAATTCCAGACGAATTCTTTACGAAACCTTTACGGAACTATCCGTAGGGAGTTGGGGGAGTAGTACGTACAGTCTCACATTTTCAGAGTCCATTTTGGGCATTTAGGGGGTAATTTACATGAATTAGGCGATTTTCTCAATTTGTCGTGTGTGTTAACCCATGAATATTTTGGTGATATGACTTCTGAACGATTTTTCTTGTGAAATCTTTATGGAACCCTCCGTAGGGAGTTGGGGGAGCAGTATGTATAGTCTTACCATTTTCAGAGTCCCTTTTGGGCATTTAGGGGGCAGTTTACAAGAATTAGACGATTTTCTCAGTTTTTTGTGTGTTATCCCATGAATATTTTGGTGATATGTCTTTCAGATGATTTCTTTGTGAAACCTTTATGGAACCCTACGTAGGGAGTTAGGGGAGTAGTATGTATAGTCTCACCATTTTCAGAGTCCCTTTTGGGCATTTAGGGGGCAATTTACAAGAATTAGACAATTTTCTCAGATTTTTGTGTGTGTTATCTCATGAATATTTTGGTGATATGGCTTCCAGACGATTTTTTTTGCAAAACCTTTATGGAACCCTCCGTAGGGAGTTGGGGAGTAATACGTACAGTCTCACTATTTTCGGAGCCCATTTTGGGTATTTAGAGGAAAATAAACAGGAATTAGGCGATTTTCTCAAATTTTCGTGTGTGTTAGCCCATTAATAGTTTGATGATATGGCTTCCTGACAATTTCTTTGTGAAACCTTTATGGAACCCTCCATAGGATATTGGGAGAGTAGTACGTACAATCTCATCATTTTAAGAGTCCATTTTGGGCATTCAAGGGAAATTTACAGGAATTAGATGATTTTCTCAGTTTTTTTTGTGTGTTAGCCCATGAATATTTTGGTGTATGGCTTCCAGAAAATTTCTTTGTCAAACCTTTATGGACCCTCCGTAGGGAGTTAGGGGAGCAGTACATATAGTCTCACCATTTTCAGAGTCCATTTTGGAAATTTAGGGGGCAATTTACAAGAATTAGGCGATTTTTCTCAATTTTTCGTGTGTGTTGTTAGCCCATGCATATTTTGGTGATATAGCTTATGGATGATTTTTTTGTGAAACCGTTATGGATCCCACCGTAGGGAGTTGGGGGAGCAATACGTACAATCTCGCCATTTTCATAGTCTCTTTTGGGCATTTAGGGGGTAATTTACAAGAATTAGACGATTTTCTCAGTTTTTGTGTGTGTTTGCCTATGAATATTTTGGTGATATGGCTTCCGACCGATTTCTTTGCGGAACCTTTATGGAACCCTCTGTGGGGAGGTAGGGGAGCAGTATGTACAGTCTCGTTATTTTTGGAGTCCATTTTGGATATTTAGGGACTAATTTAAAGGAATTAGGCGATTTTCTCTGTTTTTTGTGTGTAACGCCCATGAATATGTGATTTCGTTATTTTAGCAGCAACAACTACAGACGCAAGAAGCGCTTCTTTTATGAAAAATTTAAAAACATCGAACTAAACTATGACTTATAAATACGTAGATAAGACGTTAGTGGACCAACTAATTTTTTTTTTTAAAAAAAAGTAAGAAAAACTAATAGCAATGAGACATTAAAGTACGTTATGTGAGGTCCCTATCAATGTTACAATCCAAAAATTCAATAACAGAATTAGGAGTAATATCTATTTCTTGTGAAGAAGATCTTTATATGGTTCATATATATTTTTGACGTTTCAAAAAAAGCTGAACATATCACTTTTGTTTTTAACGACAATGTTAACTTTTAAAATAAAAAATATCTTTTAGAGAATAAATTACAAACCACAACATGTTTCACCTGAACCTAATGGAAAAATAAATACATCTTTCATTTTCATCTATATGAGGTTCAAATTCCTGCGGAGATAGAAGTATTAGGTGATTCTTTCGATATGTCTAAATTTTAGTGAATAGAGTTAGTTAATACTTGTATCGATAAGATGTAGCAGTATGTTTTTAGAATGTTTTCATTGTGTATTGCCAGTATATTGTATATATTTATATTGGTTGAGTCAAAATTCTAATAGAATGGCTAGGAATTAAAGAGACAAATCTCATTATAAAATGTGCCAAAAATCAATAATGCAAAGATTTTTCTACTTTTGGAATTTATCCCAACCAAATCTATTTTGCTTTACACTAATAGCAACAGATAATAGAGTTTACACTGTAGCCACATTATAATGGGCTTTATTAATCTAATTATGGGATGCCCTTAAGAAACTACACTTGCAGACATAGCTCACAAAATTCTTTAGACCATAGTCTAATATTTTCTCATAAAATTCTCATGCATGCTTAAAAAGAATCTTTAAACCGTAATCTTAAAAGTTCATATGTTGCAAGAAAAATGCATAATACGTTAGATAGACATCTTACAGATCTCAATTGGCACTGGCAACTGAATACTCCAATTTTGCAGATGCATGTCTATACGCCTCCACTCATCTTCACTGTGTCAATTGAACACTCCAACTTATAAGAATCGAGTGTCCATGAGACACAATGGGACGAGTTGTGTTTAGATGTGCATTCTCAAATTTGTAGTGTTTAGTGTCATTTGAGACCAAGTTAAGGTGTCTATATTTGTATTATGTCAAATAAAAAGAAGTTATTTACTAAGCAACCGCACCAAAAAAGGATCAACCCGCGAAAATTTCTGGTATATTTGTCAGAGATGTTCCCTAGGGAACAATCATATCAAATGACAAAGAAAAAAAGAAAAGGAGAGGAGAATATACACAGACCTTACCCCAGCCTCGTGGAAGGCAAGAAGGAAAAATACACTTGTGCAAAGTACAGAACAAGAGTTTAGTGTCAAAACAGGAGCTCAATTCTTCAACTAGTGATACAAATTTAGATATTACAGTTCAGCAACACCAAAAATGGAAGTAGCTGAGCATTTTATTTTCCCTATGATACATGAACTACTTTCTGAAATTTGCATTGAAATAGGATGAACATTAATTTATTAATAACAGCTTAGCCAAGAACAACATCTCGAAAATACTGAAGAATCATTCGATTAAGCTACAAATGTATGCAGATAGAACCATATGAGAACTCAGGTTAAAAATGTAAGAATGACCTCAGTAGCTACTTACTATTGATGACAACCTGCGAATTTGAACTGCAAATCCTAGACTATGTATACTTCCTCATTGAACTGCTTCTTCCAAGAATAAGAAAGATAAAACAACGATATACCTGCACAAAACCTTAGTCGAAAATTCTCTCCCCTGTTGATAGTACTAGAAATACAAAAGAGCTGAAAATGCAGAGCAGCCCCGGAATGAAGAATACTGATGTCCAGCTTTCTGGACTGGTAAGATCCAACTGGGCCTCTTTAGCAGCTTCAAGTAGTCGACCAGTGAGATCAACTCCAACAATGCCAGCTAGTGTACCAGCTGTATTTGAAACTCCCATAATAATTCCAGCATACCTTGGAGCAATATCCATGTGATTAACTGCAAAACCGGCTCTTCCTAACGCTAAGAAACCAAGGGCCACGGAGGAACAGAACAGAGCCCCGCCAGGTGTTCTAAAGTAAGGAAGAGCCATCAATGCAAGAGAAGCTACGATGAAACCCACTGTGTTTAAAAGTTTTCTGGTTTTAGTTATAGACAAGATTCTTCTTGTGACAAAGTGATCTGCGATTACTCCGCCAATATTTGAGAATAGAAACATGTTTAAGTAGGGCATCATCTTGGAAGAGCCCATTTCTTGAAGGCTGATCTGGAGGCCCAATTCAAAGTATGTCGGAAGCCAGTTCATGAGCACGTAAAGTGCATAATGAAAGGTGAAATTATTCACAACAATTGCCCAAACTGGTAAGCTCGTGACAATTCGTTTCCATGGGATTGTTGGAGTTTTGGTGGGATGTACTCCATTCTCTGCTTTCAACTTTGAACTCCCTTTGAGCGGCAGCAGGGTTTCCCCAAAGCCCGACGCAGTTGCTTTTGGATGCTCAGAACGAGGTGGATCAGCCGCATAACTGAACCAGAGTAGAGACCACATTGCACCTAAAGCTGCTTCAGCAAGAAATACAGATTGCGGACCCCTATACTTCACCAGACTAGGAAGCAAAAGCATTCCCATAGCTGCACCCAAGTACATTCCGGAAGTTGTAAAGGAAACAGATCTTGATCTTTCATGCGGCGGTACCCACTGTGCAAGGACAGTGTGGATGGATGGAAAAATGAAACCTTGGGCCACACCAACGAGCAAACGGGCTATTACCAGGACTATTGTTCGGTTTGGGTCAAGTGGTACAAAAGCACATGTCAAAGACCATAAGAGAAAAGAAAGGAGGAGGACACGCCGTCCACCAATCTTTTGAGCTGCCCAACCACCAGGTACTTGTGAGCATGCATATCCATAGTAAAAGGTTGACAAAATCACACCTTTGCTACTCTGATTTACTCCTGCAGCATCAGCAGCAGTAGTATACGCAATAGAGAAGCCCACCCGCTCTATGTAGCAGACAGAAGTGCAGATGAACATCAAAAAAACAATTAAATAGCGCCTTGGAAATCGACTGCTGCCCATTATATGCTAGTTTGTAAATGCAAGCCATACACTAGATGACTTGAATTTCTGTTGAGTAATCCACTAAACAGTGATGTTTAGCAGGCTTGAAACTAATTGACAGAAAGAAAGAGTCAGATCAAAACATCTCATTTTAGTAAAATTTAACCATATAGATATCAAACATTTGTAGTGAATCACGCAAAAGCAACTCAAAGAGATTCCAAATAGGGGAATATTGGAAACAAGGGAGAAATGCACGGAAGGTAGGGAAAATGCAACTGAAAACAAATGGTATAACTCAGATGTTGCATTTCAACTCAACCATATCACATCAAAGAAACAACTTTTACTGAAAAATTTAGACTTTTAAATCCAAGAATCTAAGACAACATTGTTCAGATGTATGTTGCTCGGACTCTTCAAAAATGTTGTTGCACACGTAATAGATCCTCCAAAAATGCACTACTTTTGGAGGATCCAAAATGCACCTATTAACATTTTTGATGAATGAGCAACATAGTTTCAGATATTACTAACAGTTGAAAGGGTTCTGAATGACGCAAATTATTTTAAGAAGTAGCCTTTATCTGAAGTTTCAGAGGTTTACGAATTCCTCAAATAACTAATGGACAGAAGGAGATTTGATCACTTTATAGAAGGATGTCAGAGAATTGGCTGTCGCAAGAATATAACTACCACAGAAAGTCACACCTGCTAATCTAAAATTCATTTAACTATATCCTTAGCATTGCTAGAGATTGCTTTAACATATCGCCAACCATAAGTTTCTCCAAGTTTTTGATTTTCCTACTCAAAACTTCAAACCCTTCTTTTTATTTTTAAAGCAAGTAAAGACTTTTCATATGGTTTCAGCACCGAGAATTGTACCACTGTTAAAACATTACAATGAAACTCATATTTGCAGCGAGTAAATAAAATCTACCATTTTTCCTTCATTATACATCTCCACCAAATTACAACATGTAGTGGAATTACTTAAATATTAAAACTTCAAAATCCGGATAGAAGTAGTTTTGCCCTTCAAAACACCTCAAATTCCTTTCCCTCGTATAGTCCAAAATACACAGCTAGGAATAGTCTAAAATACACAACAAGAATCTTACCCCCATTCCCATTTCCAGCATCTCACTTTGGAGCTTGCATCTAACTCAACTCCAAAATTTAGCTCATGAGTTAAGGATGCAAACAACATATTCCTTCAACTAATGTGGAACGCTCTAACAAGAATCTAATTCCCATTTCCAACATCTCGCTCTTGAGCTTGCATCTTACTCAACTCCAAAATTCAGCTCACGCGTTAAGGATTGCAAACACCATGTTCCTTCAACTAATGTGACACACTCTAACAAGAATCTTACCCCCATTCCCATTTCCAGCATCTCGCTCTGGAGCTTGCATCTAAATTCAACTCCAAAATTCAGCTCACGAGATAAGGATTGCAAACACCACATTCCTAACCCAATTCCCATTTCCAGCATCTCACTCTGGAGCTTACATCTAACTCAACTCCAAAATTCAGCTCACGAGTTAAGGATTGCAAAGACCATATTCCTTCAACTAATGTGGGTTGACGCTCTAACAACAATCTAACCCCCACCCCCACCCTATTCCCATTTCCAGCATCATATGAGAAGCAAGAAAATATTTTTTTGTTGTCAACTCTTATCAAATATCAATCAATTCAGCTATATAAATCCAGTTTTAAAACAATAAATAGAAGTTACTAAACAAGAACAGAAAGTGAAACAATGACAAAGATCGCATCTTTACTACCAACCTCTCAATAGGTCAACGAAAAGTCCCCCAAAAACCTTAAAATCTATGAAAAAGAAACCCCATTTATCAAATTAAACAGAAATTCACAATACCCACAAGCTCAAAACACAAAAAGATTACTTCAAAACTGTATAAAACACCATCAAGCTTAAAATTTTACCACAAATCAGAAGAAACTTGACACTGGGTATTTGCAAGAACACGAACACTTCACTGAAGATCAAGAAATCACTGTCACCTCCATGGCCAAAATCTTAATTGTTAATTCAAACAGCATTGTGAAGAGAGGGGTTTTCTAGATGAAGAAGAGACTGGGGAAGGTCTGGTGGGGGGCTAAGTCGTAGGTTCCCAGAGTTTTTTTTTTTTTTTTAGGTACCCAGAGTTGACAAAGGGAGGTTTACGAGTTCAGGACTCTATTTTTTTTTATTTTTTACAAATAGGCAAAGGGGTTATGTCATTTAAATACGTGAAATTCATTATAGTTTTATCATATGATAATAGTTTGATTTAATTATTTCTCGTTTTTTATTGAGCCAAAAATGTCGGTTCATCTTACATATTTATGATTTGTTCGTTTATAAGTAATATGATTTAAGTCTGTTCGGAGCAAAAATTACATATTTTTTTAATTGCATTACAATTTAGAAGTAGCATCCCTTACTTGCACTTATCTTTATTGTCATATTGATAAACACTTAGCATTTTGATTATCTGCATTTGTCTATAAGCAATTTTCATCACGAATCAATCAATCAACTACGTTTCAATTTCAAGCCAGTTTAATTTTGCTTAGCGATTTGCAGTCAGATACTCAATACTCTTTTGTTAGGATAAATTAAGGATTCTATAATACTCGAGATTAGTCAAATCTCATATCTCTAAATCAAGACATTAGACAAGTAAACAACAATTTTCATGATTGTAGGAAAATATTTGAATTTATTATTGTGATCTGCAACATTCTCTATGATTGAATGTTGAAATACACAGTATAAGATTCATCTCTAAAGCTAAGCAATGGTGACAAAATGAAGTTTCTCTTTGCCCCTTTCGCCACGAAACTGATGGGATGATACTCACTAATGCCATTTCCCAGATTAAAACTTGATGCTTGTTTGAATCCAGCATCTGAGGACTTCGAGTTGCAGCTAAGCTTGACAGTTGAACTCGATTGGTAGTCCACATTGCTATAGATGAAACACCCTTTCTCTGCTTCAGACTCGAGAGAAACTGTATTGTCCTTCTCGTCCAATCCAGCTGTCAAACGGAATAAGGAACCACCATCGTCTGAGGAGGCTGCAATCCCGAGGCTTTGTTCTTGTCCTTGATGAGAAATGAACATTCCAGGGAGATCAAAGAGCTCTAACATGACTTGTTTTCCAATGATATCTTTTTGTTGTGAAGGCTTAACAGATGATTTGTCGAGTGAAATGAGTCTGAACGTACCGCTAACAGCAGCATCTGTTCCAGCTTGAGGGTACTTATCCATTTGAATGGACTGATTAGAGTTTGTCAGAACGAATGTTGAGTTACCGGATTCTTGCATCAGAGATATCAAATCAGAATTATAGTCAGCTGGGACGGGAGTGATCAAGTCCGAAAGAGCAGTGGTTGATTTTGTTTCGATGTCCCAATCACCACTTGAATGACCAGCAAGAAGGTATGGACCATAAAGAATTGCCTGAACGGATGCATATTCAGGACGGTCATCTGAAGCATCACACAAGAATTTCTTTTAGCTATAACACAACTGTGAGATGTCTTCTCCACACGAAAAACTGATAAGAGTAGTAGAAACACACAAAAGAGGTACCTTGTATGGCCTCAGTTCTAAGAATCATGGGTAGCTCGAGAGTGATTTTGTCGCCTTGACCCCAAGTTTTGGTTATAGCCAGGAAATTACCTGCCTCAACGAGTAGAAACGAAACACCATAAAACTCTTTCTTTAAGGTTATCAATTATACAAAGACCATAACTAGGCAGAGAGAATGATTTGATGATAATAAAGAGGCATCAGATGAAAGAAAATGTCACACCTGGTGTTGGTAGAGACAAATCCTTTCCATTCAAGGTTGCCTTTGCGCCACTTGAATGTGTCCAGCTCGGTATTCTCAAGTTCAACGTAGACGCTGCACCACTTGAATGCTGAAAGAAACATACAGAATATAATCTATTGATCGTTCAAAAGACGATACTCATGGTAAGTTGTCCTACATGCTATTTGATCAGCTAGATGAAAATGAAATTCGGCAATAATTTGAAGATAAACATGAAAGAATGAACACGTACCCCATTTGAAGATATTGTAATTGTCACTCGGAGGCGATTATCCCATGAAACAACAGGCTCGATTTTCTGACTCACCAAGACCTGTCCAGATTTCCAATCAAGAGAGCTAGGTATATACTGGATAATGTAGAGGCCTGGAGAATTCCCTTTCTCTTCGAAATATATAGAATCTCCCAACTTGGAGAACGATTCAATTCCTTTAAAGGACACAAAGGGAAACCAAATGTTAAAATCATTACAGGTTTTCATAGGTTACGAATCTTAAAGGTAAACTCAGAAGGTCAGATAATCACCTGTCCCATAACAGCACCAAAAGGAATTGAACTGTGTTCCCCAATTGTGGTAGCTCCGAGCCTTGGATTTGCCACGACCAAGTGGAAGCATATATATCATAACTCCAGGATCTGTTCCCCTTTGGATGCCGAGTACACCATTTGTTAATGCGCGTTCATAGTAATCAGCATATGCCACTTCTTTGGTCCATCTGAATAGGTGTCGGGAAACCTACAGAGATATCAAACAAAAACACTTACTTCACTTGGTTCTTCACCTATGAACAAACATAAACTGCAATAGTACTTTAGCTCCTTTCTCTATTTCTCATTTCACTGAGAAATGAACCTATGAAAGTTTTCATTTCTAAATAGACAAAATCTTATAACACACCTTCAGCATGTTATAGGTCGTACAGGATTCCTCATTCTCGGTTTGTAGTGTGCTTGCCAACCGCTTTGGATCGGACCTGATAAGGATCAAAATGTCAAAGAGGAGCTAATTTTGTGCATATAAGAAGTATACTTAATCAAACATGAAACAATACTGATGCATCAATTAAGTTAAATTTCTTGGATTGGCTCTTACCAAAACTCACCGACTGATGTCCCACCAGTTGCATAGCTGTGGGAAGAATTGACGATATCCATAAAGTACATCCCGATTTCCTGTCAAACAAAGCTCAATAACTTAAGAAGATCGAACCTCCTGTCGAACAACTTGAAAAGCAAATCAATTTACCTTGTATAGGGGATCCCCAGTAATTTCATAGCGCATTTGAGATCCAACAACAACTGGGATGTGTGTATTGGCATGAAAACCTGATATATCATCAGCCTGTTGTAATAAAAGATATTAGGAAATGGGAAAGAAATGGATCGTCTCCTCTAGACAAAACAATTAAGTACTCTTTCTTTGATATGTTGATTATTATAACACATCCAGTTGAGTTTTACTGAATGGTAATTAGGATAACCACTAAAAACAACATTTTTATGTGAGCCAGTGAATTAGAATTCGCGGAGAAGTGCGATTTACACCTTTAAAGCTAAGAGTCCTAGAAAGCATGGTTTGTCAAAAAGATGAGCCAGCAGTAAATGCTTTGAATTGCCCTGCAAAACCAATAAAAGGGAAGTGTTAAGTCAGGATAATTGAGTTGTATACATATATTCGCTTTGTAAGATTCTCTGTTGCAAAGAAAATCGGACATAAACGAAAATATGTAATCTTTTTCATTGGTCCGATAGGCATTACATTTGACACAGAAGTGCAGAATCCAACAACAACAACGTATCCAGTGTATCCCATAAAATGGGATTCGGGGAGGGTAGATGTACGCAGACCTTACCCCCTACCGCAGAGGTAGAGAGGCTATTTCCGATAGACTCCCAGATCAAGGAAAAACAGTCCAAAGCAGTTCGGAAAAAGAAGTAACGGGACATAAGGCGCAGAATACAAAAAATGCAAATGTAAAGAAGAACAAATATATAGATTCCTGCCCAAAATTCACATACATTTGTATCTAATTCAAGTTTAATTGAGAATTCCAAACAAGAAATCAGTTCATGTGTGCTCATATGTGACGTCAACATCAACTGGAACAGAAATTATACAACAGAAACTAGAAAGATAAAAAATTGTAAGGCAGTTCATTTGACATAATATACGTACCGTTACACTGTATAACTTATAAAGAAAATCATTCATGCCACCAGTTTCTTCATTCAAGGATCGCCAGTGTCGTTCAATGGTATACTTTGTTATCACATTTTGCACTCGATTATAGAAGTACTCGGCCATCCATGTAGTCATTTTCAAAGCTTGATCATTACCAGCTACCATATACTGGTCCAAGAGACCAGCCAATATCTGTAAAATCCAACGAAATAAGCCGCTTATTCAAGAACAAAAACAGATGGAGATACAAGATTTTTTAACAAGTTAGTTTACTTCACCTTGTGAATTGTGTAGTATGGTGCCCATACTGGTTTTATAGCTTCAAAGCGGTCAAAAAGCTCAGATGGAAAAGCGGATAGATATCCCGAGCCCATTGTCTCCTGACAGGCAGAAAGCGCAGAAACAACAGCTGACATTTTCTGTTTGAGGCTGTCGTTGTGTGTGCTAGCCCACATAAATGCTGAGGCACTAAGGTAATGACCTTTTCAAGTTACAGTTAACGTCAGTAAATAAATAAATCATACACGAATACGAGCACGTATAATTGAATGAAGTACAAACGCCAAAAACTTATCTTAAATGGTCGGAAAGTAAACATACTGAGAGGCAACAAGTAAAGGGAAACCAATTAAACATGCTACCGTATTCTGGTCATTAGTTCAGTATTAGAAATTGATACAACAACAACTACGCCTCAGGCCCAAACAAGTTGGGCTCGGCTATATGAATTTCCACTTCTTCGTTAAAGCTCATTTCCAACATTCTACATGGCAAGTTTAAGACCACAAGATTTAAAGGACTAAACACCTCTTTAAATCCACAAGATTCAAAAGTCTCCTTCAATTTCTTAAACTCCGGGCACGCAAACTAAGACACTTAAATTGGGACCGAGGGAGTAAAAGATTCTAGCAAGCCATTCTATAGAATCACATTTTCAGGACATCAACAGAAACTAGTCGCAATACATTGTTCTTAAATGAGTACAAAGGAGGAATGAAGGGGAAGCAATTTAACAAATCTTTGGTAAATATTGATTTAAGCCATATTTCAATATGCATTTTTCGATTTCAAGTTGCTCAATAAAACTGTAATTTTTCAGGCAAAACAAAAGTCATACATGGCAATGAATTCTACAAGAACAACAACTAATGAGTACATCACAAGTGACCATACGTGAAATTAACCCTGAACAAGATTTACTCACAAAATACAGAAAGGTGTAAAAGAACAGGACTAACCTACAAAATGACCGCGAAGCTCGACACCCGGAGCCTCCCAGCCTCCATATGGATCACCAGGAGTCTCCAAACCAGCAGTTTTCCTAAAACTCCATACCAAACTATCAACATCCAACATCAACAAATACTCCAAATTAGTCTGTTGAGCTATTCCATGCATTGAATTTGGTTCTAATCTCACATCATGAAGTGAAACTTCATTCAACAAACCATCAATCCCTTTAATACCACCAGAATTCTTAATCTTTCTATACATCATCACCCAATCAAATTCCTCTTCCTCCCTCAACATCTTCCTAGGATGCAAATTACTCCAAGCCGAATCATCGGTAGGAGTCAAATGATAATGAGAAAACATCTCTTCTCTCCAAGATTCATTCTTTGAAGATAACAACTCATATCTTAGACTATGTGATGATAATTGAGTAGGAACGTTAGTACACTCCTTACTCAAAACACCCCCACATAACATAGCAAAAAACACCACACCCCACACTTTCAAGAACACTAAAGATTTCATCTTTATCAAAAAAATGAACCCCCAATGAATCAAAAAAGTTGTAAACTCTAAAGAAAAGCTCAAATTTCAATAAAAAATGTACCTTTAATGAACAAAAGACTTCATTTTGATTAAAACAATGAACCCCACAAGCTCATTCAAACCTCAAAATTCATAAAGATTGTACCTTTAAAGAACATTAGAACAAAAAAAAAATCAATCTTTATTTTTTTCTAGAATATTAAGAGAGCAAAACCAAACCCCACCAATTTATAGCAATCAATGAATAAAGAATGTTGACAATTGAACCAACTAAATACCAGAGTCCCGTGAAAGGCAAGAATTGGTTTTTATTGTATAACAAAAAATAATCCGCAAACTATAGATATTTTTTTTGTCACTAGTGAAAGCAAAAAAATATACAGGAGCATAAAAAAACAAGAAAATTAAAACCCCATTACAGAAATGAGCAAAATAAAACAATAAGACACATTAAAATCAAAATTATTATACTCCAAAACTGAACTTTCACAAATAAAATGCTCTTGGAGCTTAAACAATAAGACAAAAAAGGAATGGAGTTTAAGCTAAGACAAAAAAGATAAGATATTGATGGGTAAAATTATCAACATATATATAGATATACATATATAATATACAAAATCAAAGGGTCAGTAAAATATAGATATTGACAGAAGAGAATCATGGATGAGTTGTTGGAGTTAATTAAGGTAGTGGTGCCAAGATTTTCTAACAAATTTAAACATCAAATAATGTCTTAATTTGACTGAATACTAAATTTGAGGCAAATAAAGAAAAGAGTTATTAATATTGTAACTTAATTTTTGACTGAATACGACATTTGAACCAAATACAGAAAATAATTATTGATGATGTAACGTAATTTTTGACTCAATACAAAATTTGAGGCAAATAAAGAAAATAGTTATTAATATTATGATCTTACATTAAAGTGGTTATATCTTCTTATAGATAGTCCCTCTGGACTGTTTTAATCATATCTTTATTTATTATTTTTTACTATTTAAAATGTTAATTTCTTTTAAATAAATATTTTCTCTTTAATTCATGTTCAATAAATAAAAAGAAAGTTAAAATGATGTCTTTCCTTCATACTTCATATACATCAATCGAAAATTTCAAAGTATATTTTTTCACGGATAAAAAAGGATTGTTCAATCGAATGTTGTTCTTTATATTTTTTTTTATCGGTTAAAAAAGAGACAGTCTATTATTTTTGGCTTTTTAAAAAAATAATCAATAAGAGGAAAAAAATAGGAGATTAAAAATGAGTCTGGTTATAAAATCTATCATTCATCACAATATTTATACTCAATATCTTCATTTTGCTTATATCGTCTATATATACATATCTAGCAAGAAAAAAAGATGAATCTAAGTCACTTAAAGCAAGGTATAATTATCTGGTGGGAGTGTTTCACCCTTAACCAGAGGTCTCGGGTTCGAGCCCTGGGTAAGGAGATAATTCTGTTGGGAGCGCCGTCCTCGAATGGGCCCTGTAGAGCGCGATCCGGATTTAGTCGGAGCTCTAATGTGGGCTCCGGACATCGAATGGGAAACCAAAAAAAAATAAAAAAATATTATTTTTGATGTAACATTAGACTCCATGATTCAACTAAATCAAATATTTTTTATACGAAATACAAGTACTAGCTAAATCTAATAAATATTAAAGTTTGAGCTTATAATTGTAATATTATTTTATATTAAAAATATAATGATTGAACACATTAAAATAACAACAATTAATATTGAATAAGCTTGCAATTGAATAGGTATATATGCTATTTGATAAACTTACACTCGAATAAGCATGCATTTGAATAAACTTATAATTGAATAAGCATGTAATTAAATATCTTGCACAATCAGGCAACTTACCCCACAATTTTCATTTTTCTAGAATAAGAAGTCAATTCAATGTATTCATATATTAGTTCCAAAAGTTGAATAGTATATCTATTATCTCTCTATATACTTTGCTCTGATATCTTTACTTTATATTATTTATTTATAATAATTATCATAATCATAATCATGATCAAGAAAGAAATTTTAATTACGGTGATCTTTGTGCACCAAGTAATAACTTTATCAGTAGTGTAAGAAAAAAGGATGTAGCATATTTTTTTAATATTTTGAAGAAAAATAAATTACCTGATAGATTCATAATAGCTTAAATATTTTTCATATATATATATATTTATATATTTGTTGGGGAGATGTGGGTGGCAGGGGCGGCTCAACGTAATCGGAGGCCTAAAGCGAAATCTTAATTAGAGGCCTAAAATCTAAATAAACTTCACATGCATTTATTTAAAATTTATTTTTCTTACATTTTTAAATGCAAAGTATTACCTAATTTTTTTTTTTATATATAAATGATTTATTCGATTTCTTTTTCAATTATTAGTTTTAAATAAGATTTTATTAATTCAACATTGAAAAATATTATTTTACTCGGGCAATCATTATATGAATTGTTAACATAGTTCTACAAGTAATAAGTTGACAAATTTCAAATAAATATAAGAGTTAGAACCATAGCTTTGATGAAGTTGATAATTTGATTACCCCACATTTTACTATGGTTGTTGTAATGCTTGAAAATCTAAGAAGAAATGGAAAAAGAATTTACAATTCAATTTGTTCAATACTTTTTGACTATTAATTGATATTTTTGACAGAATATTACTCTAACTGATCAACAATTTAAAGAAGAGAGTGTAAAAGGAGTTAAAAAGAAAATAATGTGAGTATTAGTAGAGAGAGCGTAAGAAAATAAAACAATACTTTCTTGATCTTTTCTATTTGAATTGGGTTGAAGAAAATAAAATAATAATTTTAAATATATACTTTTTATCATAAATAATTAATGTTTTTCTTTAAAAAATTAACACATAATTTATTCTTGATAAAAAATTGAGGCCCCCTAAAATTGGGGGCCTAAGGCCAATGCCTTATTTTTGTATACATAGAGCCGGCCT
>NC_064287.1:55838063-55894644 GCF_019186545.1 Solanum stenotomum
TTGAAATTGTACGATTTATAAACAATCAATTCATCTCTGTACTCAACCTGTGACTAAATAAAATAAATTATCGTCAAACAATTTTTGGTACTATATGGCCAAGATTTGAAATATTGAAGAAATTATTGCAATATATATTTGGCTAACCACATACTATTAAGTTTAAATTAATTGAAATATGTGCAACTTTGATTCCTTAGTTTGTGAATCTTCGCAAATTTTATCTTTGCAAGTATAATTCTATCTGTTATATCAACTATATTTGTGGACGATATCGTTCGATAAATAATTTGTTGGAAATTTATTATTTGATACGATGTCAAAATCAATTGAACTGGAAGGTTGGTCCATTACATATACTTGTGGTTATAGACTCTTGATAAGTTAATTAATTCACATCAAGAGAGTGAATGATATATATTCCAACCATATTAAATTTAGAATAATTAGCAAATTCAAAAGTAAATTCAAAATTTAAACTCGATTTTATTTTTATATTCTCGTTATTAAACTCAATACACTTCTGTAATTATAGGATCAGATTTTATAATTATTTGTCAAAATTTTAACTAAAACAACATATGAGTTTTTCAAACTTCTTGAGCATCTTTGATGAACAAAGTTATTCGGTAATTATGTTAATGGCAGCTAGCAGGCCACCTATAAAATATTCAAATTTGGTAGTAGAGAGATAGACTCAAGAATTTTATTAAATTGAAATTCAAAATATATATAAGAAAAAAAAAAGTAAACATACGAAAAATCAATTGAGATAAATTTTTCGATGTTCCTTATACCACCAAAACTTCAGGCACTGATTGAATCATATGGACAAGTTGACCTGAACAGGTGCTATTATTACATAAGAAAATGAGATTTTAATAATTTTTTTAATCCATATTATATGGGTACGCACCTACCTATATATATCCTAAAAAAAATACCAAATTCAATTGAATCGACATTATACATTAGAGATGTACCTTTGAATGATGTCTCTATTATTGATGTCATGATCAGTTGAGTTGGAAAGTTGGGTCCATTACATGTACTTGTTGCTTTTATGGTTTGTAATTCATCACATCACGGGACCATATATATATATATATATATAATATATGCTTTTATCACCAAAAATAATAGACAGATTAAAAAGTATATATATATAGTACTATTTTAAGATTATTTTTCTTGTGGGTTTTTGCTTCTCTCTATTGGTCATAGGATAAAGTTTAGGAATTGTTAGTTAATGCATTCAAATGTTAGTAATATGGCATTTAATTCCCACGTCATATATATAATTTTAATTTAAAGTATCATATAGTATAATTTTATATATTGGCTTGTGAGTGTGTAGATGTTATAGCATTAAATTCAGTTACTTTGATAATAAATATTGATTTTATTCTTTTTGACTCCTGATGATGTCATCAATTAATAGTTGTGTTGATACAAGATTTTTATTAATCATCCTATTTAATTGAAAACACATTAACTCTCAATGAAAAGAACATGGTGTATTCAATTGAAACAATTCTCTAGAAACTTTCAAAATACTGTTTAAATGACAAAACAATTGCAAATGAAAAAAAATTTAACAATGAATAAAGAACTGCAAATTTAGATGTCATGCCTTCAACTATGAGAACCAATTTGGTTAATAAATGTTGAGTTGGGGAATGACTTCATTGAAACATGTTGAGCATGAAAGATGAAAATTTAATAATATGGAGGTGGCGGTGATGGAGAAGGTCACGGTTTCTTGAAGTAGTCATTTTTTGGCAAAGACGGCACCTTGAATGCTGGTTTAGGCACTAAGGATACCTCTGGAACAGTTGGCACCTTCTTGTAGTTATCTTCGGGAACTGATGACTTTTTGTAGTAGTCATTAATAATTCTTAGGTAAAGAAGACACCTTGTTTTCCTGTTTAGGTACTAAGGGTACCTCTGGAACAGATGACACCTTGTTGTAGTTATCTTCTGGAACTGATGGTTTCTTAAAGTAATCATTTTTTGGCAAAGACGACACCTTGTATTCTGGTTTAGGCTCAGAGGGTACCTNAGATATGTGAACCCACACTTGAAGTATTATACCGTGCGATTATGTTGGGTGCACCTCTCTAAGTGAGTTTAGAAATTTGAATCTTTTAGTTATCTTGTTTTATGTTCCTTTTTAAAATTGGGTAATATCTCTCTAAGTGGTTTGGATAGGTAAATATAACTTTGGACCTATAATTTTAAAATTTTAATTATTTTTAGTGATATGAACCTAAATGTTAAATCAATCAAATTTATATCTTAGATCTACCTTTTTGTAATAGTGCACCCATCATCTCAAAATCCTGGATACGCCTCTGGACACCTTGTTGTAGTTATCTTCTGGAACTAATGGTTTTTTAAAGTAGTCATTTTTTGGCAAAGACGACACCTTGTATTCTGGTTTAGGCTCAGAGGGTACCTCTGGAACAAATGATATTGTAGTTATCATCTGGAATTGATGGTTTCTTGTAGTAGTCATTCTTTGGTACAGAAGGCACCTTGTATTCCTCTTTAGGCACTGAGGGAACCTTTGAAAAATATGACACCTTTTTGTAGTTATTTTGTGGAATTGATGGCTTCTTGTCATAATCGTTCTTAGGCAAAGATGGAAACTCGTATTCCTGTTTAGGCATTTAGGGCACCTTATATTCCTGTTCAGGAATTGAGGGTACTTTCTTGTAGTTATGTTCTGAAACTATTGGCTTCTCGTAGTAATCATTCTTCGGTAGAGATGGCACCTCATCTTCCTTTTCCGGTGTGCTTGATACTTTATTGTATGTTGACTCTGATGATTCATAAGAATAAGGTGAATATGCCATAGTGCTTATGGCAATCAAGAAAAATGCCAAAGCACAAGCAAATTGAGACCATTGCTTCTTCATTTGGCTTCCCATTTAGAAGGGTTGTATTTTAAGGATAGATGGTTATATTTATTTTTCTTGTGTTTTAAATATGAGGAACTAGGTGTTTATATTGCTTAACTAAGATGGTGATTTGTTGTTTGGATTCTCTCAAATAAGATTTTTCCATTTTTTTGGTTAATTCTATTCCACTAAGGTGTTGAGATAATGGGAAGCCATGAACAATTAGTACAAATTTTCTCTATTTAATAATTTAAATCCAAACTTTTATGACTTCCAAGAATGTTGTTCTTATTTTATTTTTTATTGGTACAATGAAAATTTGATTAAATAAATTTTTTGAAAGTTGATGTGTGTCGGCCTAACAAATATTGTCCATTAGTTTTATGCAGTTTGGATGCTTTGAGCACGACTTATAATTCACATCATGGGACCATTAACCATACAATATTATTTTGTGTTTGATTAGGTTTTGATACAAATATGAAAAATTGGAAGTTATTGTTTCCAATGTCATAAAATTTAAATTTTTTATTTGGTTTAATAATTTTTGTTATTCGGAATTTATTGATTCAGATTAATCTAAACTTGCCATCATGTATGATTCATTTTAAGGGGAAGAAATTCTCTACGAGAGATTAATCTATTTCCCGGGATCAAACCTTACTTACATCAAGTTTTGAGTCAATCAATTTTTCTTAAAGATTATTTTTTATTTTTCCTCATAATATTTTAAAAGTTCCGGTTTTAAAAAATATATATCATATAGTTTTTAAAAATTCTATTTTTGAGTAGTTGAAATATATAAAACCAAACTTGACCATTAAAATGCCAAAATGGTCGACTATTGTAGGAGAAATCAATTAAAATAATAATTTATTTATTAAAATAATAATTACCACTAATTAATTCACCTACACCGCCGCGAAACAAATGTAAACCACCGCTAAATAACCATAAAATGCACCAATAATTGCCTCTAAAATTTTAATATCGCAAGGTGGTAATCCAATTAATCGCTAATGCACTTAAATTGCCACTAAATATTGCTTTTTTATATGAAGGGGTTGCAGAAATTAATTAAATCCATAGCATTTTATAGTAAGTAGTCTAACATTATATTTTGTCTCCCATATTAAAATGATTCAATATTTGGTTCACTTTATTTTCTTATCTCCCATAAATTGTATATTTCATTGTTTTGCTATTAATATAGTAAGTGAACAAATTCACAATTGCTGGAAGAATAGATGAAACTACATAAATTATCAATAAAAAAAGAGCTTTGATAGCATGCCTTTGAACTCATAATATTCAATTGAACAATTATGTGGAAACATACAAAATACAATAAAAGTTAATGAAATGACAAGACAATTGCAACCCAAGTTAAGGTCGGAAAAAGAAAAAAAAAACAACAAATAAAGATTACGAATGCGTTCAACTCATAATATGAGAACCATTTTGGTTATGTAGGTTCACCTGAAGAGGGATTTCCTTGAAACATGTTGAACATGTGAAAGATGAAAATTTAATAATATGGAGGTGGTGGTGATGGGGAAGGAGTTGAAGATGATTCATGGTAGTAAGGAGGAGGTGGTGATGGAGAAGGTGATGGTTTCTTGAAGTAGTCATTTTTTGGAAAAGAAGGCACCTTGTATTCTGATTTAGGCACTAAGGGTACCTCTGGAATAGATGGGACCTTCTTGTAGTTATCTTCTGGAGCTGGTTTCTTGTAATAGTCATTCTTTGGCAAAGAAGACACCTTGTATTCTTGTTTAGGTACTGAGGGTACCTCTGGAACAAATGACACCTTCTTGTAGTTATCTTCTGGAACTGATGGTTTCTTATAATAGTCATTTTTTGGCAAAGAAGGCACCTTGTATTCTGGTTTAGGTACTGAGGGTACCTCTGGAACAGATGACACCTTCTTGTAGTTATCTTCTGGAACTGATGGTTTCTTGTAATAGTCATTCTTTGGCAAAGAAGGCACCTCGTATTCTTGTTTAGGTACTGAGGGTACCTCTGGAACATATGACACCTTCTTGTAGTTATCTTCTTGAACTAATGGTTTCTTGTAATAGTCATTCTTTGGAAAAGAAGGCACCTTGTATTCATGTTTAGGTGCTGAGGGTACCTCTAAACCCAATGACACCTTCTTGTAATTATCTTCTGAAACTGATGGTTTCTTGTAATAGTCATCCTTTGGCAAAAATGACACCTTATATTCTAGTTTAGGTACTGAGGGTACCTCTGAAACATATGACACCTTCTTGTAGTTATCTTCTGGAACTGATGGTTTCTTGTAATAGCCATTCTTTGGCAAAGAAGGCACCGTGTATTCTTGTTTAGGTACAGAGGGTACCTCTGGAATAGATGACACCTTCTTGTAGTTATCTTCTTGAACTGATGGTTTCTTGTAATAGTCATCCTTTGGCAAAGAAGGCACCTTGTATTCCTGTTTAGGTGCTGAGGGTATCTTTGGAACATATGACACCTTCTTGTAGTTATCTTCCGGACTTGATGGCTTCTTGTAGTAATCATTCTTTGGCAAAGATGACACCTTATATTCATGTTTAGGCACATAGGGCACCTTGTATTCCTGTTCAGGAATTGAGGGTACTTTCTTGTAGTTATCTTCTGAAACTAATAGCTTCTTGTAGTAATCATTCTTTGGCACTGAGGGTACCTTGAATTCCTCACTTTTGGCTACTGTAGTAGGTACTTTATTGTATGTTGTATCCGTTGATTCATAAGAATAAGGTGAGTATGCCATAGTAGAAGTGGCAATCAAGAAAAATGTCAAAGCACAAGCAAATTGAGGCCACTGCTTCTTCATTTGGCTACCCATCCAGAATATTTGAATTCTAATTAAGGCTAGATAGTTGTTATGTTTTTGTTTTTCTTGTGTATTCTTGAATGGAGGAAATAGGAGTTTATATAGCTCAACTAAGATGGTGACTTGATGATTTGAATGCTACCAAATAGTCCAAACATATCAAAGATTTTCCCATTTTTTTGGTTAATGCTATTCCACTAAGGTCTTGAGATATATAATGGAAAGCCATGAACAATATCGACTTACCTATTTTTAAAAAATTAATTCCAATCTTTTATTGACTTCCAAGAATGTTGCTCTTGTTCCCTTTTGTTGGAACATTGGATATTTGATTAAATAATATATATGTTGTTGGCCTAATAATAAATATTTGTCCATTTGTTATATGTACTTTTGATTCTTTGAGCACGACTTAAACTTCTCATCATTATACATACTTTGCATCACCAAGAATGATAATATATTGGAAGCTATTATTTCAAATATCATTTATTTAATTTTATGTTTGGTTTACTATCTGGTATTTAGATAAACCATGGCTAAATTCATTTAAACTGTTAGTAAATTCACCTTAATCGCCACTAATATACACCTATTAACCGCCGTTAAATGCTTTTATATTTGAAGTAGAAATCTAAACCAAAGCTAAAAAAATTATTAATATGTTATCAGATCAAAATGATTTACAACTGACAATGCTGTAATAAATCAAATGAGCCCAAAAAAAATAAAAAGGAAGGGCATTTTTATGGAAATTTAACAAAATCTCTAATAAGAGCTAATTACATCTTTATCTCTACTCTTTTTCAAATTACAAAATCTCTTAAATTTGGTGAAATCCATATACATATCAAAACGTTCTGATACATCGTGTACCGGTTCGGATACATTACATAGCGTCTCGGTTTCGGATACATCACTCAATGTCTTGATATATCGTGTAGAGTGATGTATACGAGAATAGGAAAGAGTAGGAACTTTTGTAATGTTTTCAAATGATAGAAAATTTTAGAGAATATAGTAAAATAAGTTATGTATTTAGGTAATTTTTCCTATTTTTATACTGTATAATGTAACTCAATGACACTTACAAATATTGAATTTTCTTTCTTTATTTTGCTTGTTGTTTTGGTAACATGAAATGCCGGCCACTCTACTCTTGGTATTGGAATCACCAAATCCTCAGTGATGGCAGTTATTTTGCTATTAAATTTATGAGAAATTAATTGACAATTGCTGCAAGAATTGGGAATCTATAGATATAATCTTTCAATAAAATTAAAAAAACTTGTATTCAGTTGACATAAATCTCTGGATACATTCAAAATAGAATTTAAATGAAAAAACAATTGCAACTCGAAGTAGGAAAGAAAAGAAAAAGAAAACGAATAAAGAATTACAAATTTTGATAGGCATTGATATCATGCCTTCGAACTCATAATATGAGAACCCTATGGGTTATATATGTTGGGCTGGAGAAGGACTTCATTGAAACATATTGAACATGAGAGATGAAAATTTAGTAATATGGAGGTGGTGGTGATGGAAAAGGTGATGGTTTCTTGAAGTAGTCCATTTTTGGGAAAGACGGCATCTCGTATTTTGGTTTAGGCACTAAGGGTATCTCTGAAACAGTTGGCACCTTCTTGTAGTTATCTTCTGGAATTGATGATTTTTTGTAGTCATTCTTTGGCAAAGAAGACATCTTGTATTCTTGTTTAGGTACTGAGGGTACCTTGTAGTCATTATCTGTTGAAACTGATGGCACCTTTTTATAGTTATCTTTTGGAACGAATGGCTTTTTGTAGTAGTCATTCTTAGGCAAAGAAGACACTTTATATTCCTGTTTAGGCACTGAGGCTACCTCTGGAACAGATGGCACCTTCTTGTAGTTATCTTCTGGAACTGATGGCTTTTTGTAATAGTCATTCTTTGGCAAATAAGGCACTTTGTATTCATGTTTAGGCACCGAGGGTACCTCTGGAACATATGACTTCATATAGTTATCTTCTGGAATTGATGGCTTCTTGTAGTAGTCATTCTTTAGCAAAGAAGACACCTTGTATTCCTGTTTAGGCACTAAGGGTACCTCTGAAATAGATGACACCTTCTTGTAGTTATCTTCTGGAACTGATGTTTTCTTGTAGTAGTCATTTTTTGGCAAAGACGACACCTTGTATTCTGGTTTAGCTACTGAGGGTACCTCTGGAACAGTTGGCACCTTCTTATAGTTATCTTCTTGAACTGATGGTTTCTTGTAGTTATTCTTTGGTAAAGAAGGCATCTTGTATTCCTCTTTAGGCACTGAGGGTACCTCTTAAACAAATGACACCTTCTGGAACTGATGTTTTCTTGTAGTGGCCAGTTTTTGGCAAAGACGACACCTTGTAGTCTGGTTTAGGCACTGAGGGTATCTCTGGAACAGTTGGTACCTTCTTGTAGTTATCTTCTTGAACTGATTGTTTCTTGAAGTTATTCTTTGGTAAAGAAGGCATCTTGTATTCCTCTTTAGGAACTAAGTGTACCTCTGAAACAAATGGTAGCTTCTTGTAGTTATATTCTGGAACTGATGTTTTCTTGTAGTGGTCATTTTTTGGCAAAGACGGCACCTTGTATTCTGGTTTAGGCACTGAGGGTACCTCTGAAACAGTTGGCACCTTCTTGTAGTTATCTTCTTGAACTGATGGTTTCTTGTAGTCATTCTTTGGTAAAGAAGGCATCTTGTATTCCTCTTTAGGCATTAAGGGTTCCTTGTAGTCGTTATCTTTTGAAATTGATGGCACATTCTTATTATAGTTATCTTCTGGAACTGATAACTTCTTGTAGAAGTCATTCTCTGGCAAAGAAGGCACCTTGTATTCCTCTTTAGGCACTGAGGGTTGTTGACACCCAATTTTGACCCTTCCCGACAATAATTAATTTATGAGTTTCTTAATTTTCAAACGATTTAAAATAATTGACTTTATAAAATTTAAAATATTTTTCAAGTTAGTTTAAATGGTTTGTCACTTTTTATAATTTTTAAATAATATGTGTATACTTTTGAACTTTATAAATATTCAAAAATCGTCTCAAAATATTTTGTTTAATTAAATATTTGGTTAGTTTGTTTAGTTATTTAGTAGTTTGCAATTTTGAGTTAATTAGTTAGTTTATAATTAAGTTAATTTTTATATAATTATGGGCTAATTAGTATATTTTATGAATGTTCGAAAATTGTCTCAAAAAGATTTTAATTTTGTTTAAATATTTGGTAATCTAGTTTAATCGATTAATGGCTTATATTTTGAGTTATTTAGTTTATAATTAAGTTAGTTATTTTTATTTTGTTAACATTAAGAAGCTCATTAATTAATTATATTAATTCGTCGTATTTAAGTCTTAACCAAATTTACTAGGAAAATTCAATTTGGTCAAATCATAATTCATTTGGCTATATAAAAAAGGACTAAGTTGGCCATCCACTTAGATTTTCCTACCAGCAGTCCACCTACCCAACCTTTCCAGCCCACATTTCCAATTCCTTTTCATCCCAACAGCCCACTAATATTCCCTTATTCCCAGCCGACCCAAAAAGCCCACCAAACACGTCCCAAACAACTCAACATCAATACATATCACATACGTACATTACATACCCGACCCAACCCTTTTACTTCTTCAGAAAGAGACCCAGAAACGACGTTCAAAGTGAACAAACGGAAAAGAATGCTGCAGCGTGAAAATACACGGCAAACTCACGGAGAATTCATGGAAAGGCAGTGAGGAATGCAGTACACTGCTCCCCTTTGTCCTTTTCCTCTAACGTCCCTCTCAAATTCGTGCTATCGCAGCAGCAGCAAGCAACGTTCCTCGTCCTTATGGCCCTGAGATGAAGCCACGTCGACGTCCAAGGACATGTCTTCGATCCCAAGCATTGATTTCCCCCTTTCCTCTTTCGGAATGGGGCGAAAGTCGCAGGAAAAGATGTCTGTCCAGAATGGTGAAAGAAATTGAATTTGAAATCGGCCCCAATTTTCTCACCCGGATTCCCCCCAAAAATCTACCTTAATCCCCCCCTATATAACATCTTTTGTTAATTTGTGAGGGGGGATTTGGAAATTTTTTATTTTTCAATCGGAGATTAGTATAAAAAGAGGAAAAATTTCTGGGTGAAGAAAGAAAAAGCATACAGTGAAAGACATAGTCTTCTTTGGGGCAAAATAGATCCTAAAATTAAAAAAAAATTATTATGAAGAGTATTTAGTTCCCAGCTCTTTCTTCCGAACCCGACGTTCCTATTGATTGTAGGAACTCTCGAATTTGTGTGCTGGAAGAGCTCGCCCCTGCTCGTTTTAGTCTCATTTCGCTGCCCGGAGAAAGGTAACACCTCCTCCTTCGTAATATTTTTTTTGTTTTCTATATCCCGAAATAGTGTTTTTTCCGATGTTTTGGGGGTTTGTGTTGTTGTTGCTAGTCATTAAACTCTCGACAGAATAGTATGTACATCCGTGATTCTTCAGCGATTTCCTAGTCTATTAGTAGTATATTTTTTTTTATTTTTTTCGCTCCATGTGTATCTTGAGCTTATTTTGTTATTCCTCATCGTGAGTTCACTTGCTTGGATATGGTCAAGTGTTCATGTTTGTGTTCTTACGGTCTATAAGCTTATAATTTTTTTTTATATTTTTTTTAAATTTATTTATTTACTTTTTTTTTATTATTATTATTATTTTTTCTTTTCTTGCTACTGTAGATACCATTTCCTTGTTGTATCTTTTGTTTGATAGACATGATCTGGTTGTTCAAAGTCGGTTTTTTTTTTAAAAAAACGCCTGATAGAATCAAGTGTTTATTTAGGTGATAATAGGATTCATTTAGTTTAATGTTTGATGGCTATTTGTTGGCTTTGTCGGCTGCCTCTTCTTTGTCTCAGAAGTTCATAATATGTGCATAAATTAAGTGAATACTTGACAGTAAGCTTCAAAGATTTGGTATGTTGATTATTCTGCAAAAACATCTCAAATGCCATAAGAAGTTGGGTCTTGGAAATTTCATGAAACGTGAGTTTTATTAAGTTGGACCTTTGTGGTTATAATGTGCTAATGTTATTTATCTCTCCAATTTGGCATGAGTTGTTAATGGCCTAGTTCTATCATGTACGGTTTTTTTCGTATTAGTTTACCGAAATAGGAAAAATTGCTCCCTGATTCCAATTCCCAGTAGATGTATGACAAGTTTCTTAGAGCGTGGTTAGGGGGACATCATTTCCGTATTTGATTAAGTCTGGTTTTTATGCGCTTTTCCATGACTAATTGTTTCCAGCTACTAATTATTTGTCATGTTTAAATTTTCAAAGAGATTCTCCCTTTCCCTTTTGTTTGCAGTAGAGTTATTTGTTATCCATGTTCTTGTATGAGGATAAAAGTCGCATCGGATTAAGCATATTGGATTTTTGTTGTTCATTGATCCATCATCCATTTTGTATACTAATTCTTATTTTCTTTCATTGCATGTGAAATTTGCTCGGGTTCTCACGGACTCTATCCTAGCATTTTCCCTTGGGCCATGGAGGCCTAATTCTATTTTACCCGAGCCATCCAACTATGAAAATCGACGAACAATCGAGAAATTGAAAAGATTGGGCCAAAGGCCCACTCTTAATTCAAAAAATTGTAATTTTGGGCCTAAGCCCACCTATTTACTATTATTTGTTAGTTCTTAGGACAGGTGAAGGAACTGGGCCTAAAGCCCAAAAGAAAGATATCTATTTTTGTTAGACTAGGACAGGTACCAGTAATTTAAATGGGTCAAAGGTCCAAAACAAAAATGGGCCCAAGTATTGGTCCAGGCGGACAGAAAATCAAACTTGGGCCCAAATCTCTTTCCCTCTTCATCTTAATTATGTTTGCTTATCTGTTAATATTTGTTGTTAATCTTAAGGTGGAAAAGTTCAAATCCCCGAAAGACGCTTATTTTGTTTTAACAATTTAACTGAATCAGTCATCGCTTAACAAGACTTAAAGAATAATATTTTGCAAAATTAGCTCACTTAGATAATATTTAAGTACTTCCCTTTCCCTTTTAAAATAGTTCTAACTATAAAACAACTCAATTTTGCAATTTAAATTAAGTTAAATTATTTTAGCCAAATAATTAATTGCCGGATAACCACATTAGTGGACATTCTAGGTGCTTTTAAAATCTTCCTAGAATGTTAATAAGAACCTTGAACCCCTTTTTTAAGTTTTCATTAGATTTCTGTTTTAGTCTTTTGAAAACAATAGTTTTCTTGATTTTTCTTAAAAAATTAAGTGGCGACTCTTAAACCAGTCCATAATATATTTTCCAAATAAAACAAGGGTAACTTGTAATCTTCACTTTTAGCTACTGTGGTTGGTATTTTATTGTATGTTGAATCTGTTGAATCATAAGAATAAGGTGAATATGCCATAGTGCATGTGGCAATCAAGAAAAATGCCAAAGCACAAGCAAATTGCTTCTCCATTTGACTTCCCGTTGAGAAGATTTGTATTTTAAGGCTAGATGGTTATATTTTTCTTTTTCTTGTGTGTTTTAGAATGGAGGAATTAGGAGTTTATATAGCTTAACTAAGATGGTGATTTGGATGCTCTCAAATTAATCCAAACAAATCAGAGATTTTCCAATTTTTTTGGTTAATGCTGTGCCACTAAGGTCATGGGAAGCCATGAACAATTTTTGTTGGTTCATTGAAAATTAAGTCCAATCGATCTTTTATTGACTTCCAAGAATGTTGTTCTTCTTATTTAATATTATTATTTTGGTACGTCGAAAATTAGACTTAGATAGAATTCTTAAAGTTGAAATATATATGTTGTTGGCCTAACAAATATTATTCATTATGTTGAGTGAATATTTATATGTATTTGATTGATACTTTGAGCACGACTTAAAATTCACATCATGGGACCATACCTTATACATACTGTACAACACCAAGAATGACAATATATTGGAAATTATTATTTCTAATATAGATCATATAATTAATTATATGTTTAGTTTAACTATTTCGTATTTAGATAAATCATTGCTAAATTATTCCCCTAAATCGCTAGTAATTTCACCTTAATCGTCGCTAAATTCATCAAAATTCTTGTTGCACTCACCTAAATGATACCAAATTCCCATAAACTGTTGTCATTAAATGCACATAAACAACCGCTAAATTCACGTATTAATAATTAGGGGTGTTCGTGATTCGATTTGGATTGGTTATTGTGTAAAATCAAAATCAAACCAACCTAGTCGGTTTTTTAAATATCTAAAATCAAACCAAACGAAAAAAATAACCGTCGGTTTGGTTATTGACGGTTTGGTTCAGTTTTTCTGATTTTTTCAGTTTGAATATAATAGATTTTTGAGGACATACGTATCTTGATAGACACAAACACCTAGTACATGAATAATCCACTGAAAAACTATTGTTGGTTCAATTTAGCAATTAAACAATACTCAAGTTATCATTACACGAACAAAGTGATTCAATTAAGAGAAGGTGTAACTATCTTATGAAATGTATGGTAGGTAAAGACTAAAATAATGAATTTTGATGGACTTGGACTTATGATTGTAATAGATGGGCTAAAATTTTAAGTGTTGGACTTGAGAAATTAGTAAAGTTAAAGACTTAAGTTACTTAAAATTTAACAAAATATTTATATTTTATTTATGAATAATACATAAATAATTATAAAATTTATATATATAATTTATCGGTTCAATTTGGTTATTTTTGCAGTTATTTTTTAGTAAAACCAAAACCAAATCAAATAATATCGATTTTTCAAAATTTAAAACCAAACCTAACTAAATCAAACCAAATATCGATTTTTTAATCGGTTTAGTTCAGATTGTGGTTCGATTTGATTTTTTAACCATAACCATGAACAACCCTATATTAATTTTATGTTTTGGTTTAACTATTGGTATTTAGATAATCACCGCTTAATTCACCTAACCGCCGTTAAATGCTTTTATATATTAAGTAGTAATCTAAAACAGCTAAAAATATTTAATATCTTTTATCTGATCAAAATGATTTACGGCTGGCAATTATGTAATTTAAATCAAATGTGCCCAAAAAAAAATAAAAAGGGAGAGCATTTTTGAAAGTATAATGTAACTCATTATAATGACACTTGCAACAATTATTATTTTCTTTCTTTTGCTTGTTGTTTTGGTAACATGGAATCACGAAATCCTCACTGATTAAATTTATGTGAAGAAATTAAATGGCAATTGCTGGAAGAAAAGATGAATCTATATGTATAAACATTCAATAAAAAGAAATTGTATTCAATTGAAATAAATCTCTAGGATTTAAATGACAATACAACTACAATCCGAAATAGGAAGAGAAAAACAAATCAAATAAAGAATTACAAATTTTGATATCATGCCTTCTAACTCAAAATATGATAACCCTATGGACTATATATGTTGAGATGGAGAAGGACTTAAATGAAACAATGCATGTTGAACATGAAAGATGAAAATTTAATAATACGGAGGTGGTGGTGATGGAGAAGGTGATGGTTTCTTGAAGTAGTCACTTTTTGGCAAAGATGGCACCTTATATTCTGATTTAGGTATTGAAGGAACCTGTTTGTAGTTATCTTCTGGAACAGATGGCTTCTTGTAGTAGTCATTCTTAGGCAAAACAGGCACCTTGTATTCTTCCTTAGGCACTGAGGGCACCTTTGGAACATATGACACCTTCTTGTAGTTGTCTTCTGGAACTAGTGGCTTCTTGTAGTAGTCAGTCTTTGACAAAGAAGACACCTTGTATTCTTCTTTAGGCACCGAGGGTACCTTTGGAGCATATGACTCCTTCTTATTGGAGTTGTCTTCTGGAACTGATGACTTTTTAAAGTAGTCAAATTTTGGCAAAAATGACTCTTTATATTCTGGCTTAGCTATCGATGGTACCTCTGGAGCATACGACGTCTTCTTGTAGTTGTCTTCTGGAACTGATGGCTTCTTAAAGTAGTCAAATTTTGACAAAAATGACTCCTTATATTTTGGTTTAGCCATCGAGGGTACCTCTGAAACATATGACGACTTCTTGTAGTTGTCTTCTGGAACTGATGGCTTCTCAAAGTAGTCATTCTTTGGAAAAGAAGACACCTTGTATTCTTCTTTAGGCACTGAGGCAACCTTTGGAACATATGACACCTTTTTGTAGCTTTCTTCTGAAACTGATGGCTTCTTAAAGAAGTCAAATTTTGGCAAAAATGACTCCTTGTATTTTGCCTCTGGAACGTATGACACCTTCTTGTAGTTATCTTCTGGAATTAATGGCTTCTTGAAGTAGTCGTTCTTAGGCAAAGATGGCAACTCGTATTCTTGTTTAGGCATTGAGGGCACCTTGTATTCTTGTTCAGGAACTGGTGTTACTTTCTTATAGTTATCTTCTGAAACTGATGACTTCTTGATGTAGTCATTCTTCGGCAAAATTGATGTCTTATATTCATTTTCAGGCACTGAGGGTGCCTTGAAATTTTCACTTTTGATTACTGTGGTTGGTACTTTATTGTATGTTGAATCTGATGATTCATAAGAATATGGTGAATATGCCATAGTGCATGTGGCAATCAAGAAAAATGCCAAAGTACAAGCAAATTGCTTCTTCATTTGGCTTCCCATTGAGAAGATTTGGATTCTCAAGGCTAGATGGCTATTTGTTTTTCCTTTTTGTTGTGTGTTTTAGGATGGAGGAACTAGGAGTTTATATAGCTTAACTAAGAAGGTGATTAGATGATTTGGATGCTATCAAAATAATCCAAACATATCTTTGATTTTCTCATTTTTTGGTTAATGCTTTTCCACTAAGGTCTTGAGATAATGGGTAGCCATGAACAATTTATACACATTTGATTAACTCACTTATTTTTAAAAATTAAATCCAAACTTTTATTGACTATTCCAATAATGTTGTTATATTTCTTTTTTGTTGGTACACTGATAATTTGATTGAATAAAATTTTAAAATTGAAATATGTATATATATGCCTAACAAATATTGTTCATTATTTGATGTCATGATCAAAATTAGTTGGGTCCATAAGTTTTGATGCTTTGAGCACGACTTATATTGACAAAATATTTTGGATTCGATGGGAGCTATTTATTTCCAGTATTATCATATATTAAATCGTCGATTCTTATATTTCATCATCCGTACATAACATTTTTATCGTGAGTAGTGAAATATTTTAACATTTATCCCTGCTCCGATTTCTCTTAATCTGATAAAAATGATCCATGACCGGAAATTATGTAACTTTAATTTAATACTCCATCCGTCCCATTTTATATGTCATCTTTTTACTTTGCACTTGCATTAAGAAATGATGTAACTTTACCCTTCTACCCTTATTTAATGTTTTCTTAAGTCAACTTTATTATTAACTATTCTATCAAGGGTATAATAGGCAAAATATGGTAATTTATGAATAAATTTTATAAAATGACAAGTATTGTGGTCCAACTATTTATAGAAAAGGATGACATATAAAATTGAACGGAGAGAGTACAAAATAGACCAAAAAAGGATATTTTTACTGGTTGATTTCTCATATGGTCATTGAATTATTAATAGTGATTATCTAAAAAAGTCATCTTTTTTCTTGATTTCAACTTTCTTTAACAAAAAAGTGATTTTTGAACTAATAATTATTAGTTGAGTAACTGCATATTCATTGGATAAAGTAATTACTCAATGACACTAATTAATAAAAAATATTGTTTGTATCTTTCATCCAACTTCATTATTTTCTCTAATTTTATTTGTTGTTTTGGTAACCTTGAATATGTATTTTGAAGTTTCTGAATATGGTTGTTATGTTCCCGGTGTTTTGCTATTAAATATATGTAAAGAAATTAATAATTGCTAAAAAAAATAGATGAACCTATGTACATTTTATAGAGTTGATTTCTCATATTCTAGTGTTCGATATTCGTAATATTGAAGCCTGACTAATCCATATGAATTCATAAACTTTCAATAAAAAGAATTTTTATTCAATTGAAATAAATCTCTGAAAACATTCAAATTAAAATATAATTTAAATGACAAAACAATTACAATCCGAAGTAGGGAAAGAAAATAAATAAATAAAGAACTACAAATTTTGATATCATGCCTTCTAACTCATAATATGAGAACCCTATGGGTTATATATGTTGAGCTGGAGAAGGACTTAAATGAAAGTTCAACATAAAAGATGGAAATTTAATAATATGGAGGCGGTGGTGATGGAGATGGTAATGGATTCTTGTAGTAGTCACTTTTTGGCAAAGAAGGCACCTTGTATTCAGGTTTAGCAACTGAGGGTACCTCTGGAACAGATGGCACTTTCTTGTAGTTATCTTCATGAACTGATGGCTTCTTGTAGTAGTCATTCTTTGGCAAAGAAGGCACCTTGTATTCAGGTTTAGCAACTGAGGGTACCTCTGGAACATATGACACCTTCTTGTAGCTATCTTCTGGAATGGTTGACTTCTTGTAGTTATCGTTTTTTGACAAAGAAGGCACCTTGTATTCCGGTTTAGACACTAAGGGTACTTTTGGAACATATGACACCTTCTTGTAGTTATCTTCTGGAATTGATGGCTTCTTGTAATCGTCATTCTTTGGCAAAGAAGACACCTCATATTCTTCTTTAGGCACTGAGGGCACCTTCGGAACAAATGACACCTTTTTGTAGTTATCTTCTGAAGTTGATGGCTTTTTGTAGTAATCATTCTTTGGCAAAGAAGACGCTTTGTATTCTTCTTTAGGCACTGAGGGCATCTTTGGAACATATGGGACCTTTTTGTAGTTGTCTTTTGAAACTGATGACTTCTTAAAGTAGTCAAATTTTGGCAAAAATGACTCTTTATATTCTGGTTTAGCCATCGAGGGTACCTCTGGAACATCTGACGCCTTCTTGTAGTTATCTTCTGGAACTGATGGCTTCTTTAAGTAGTCAAATTTTGGAAAAAATGACTCCTTATATTCTGATTTAGCCATCGAGGGTACCTCTGGAACATATGACGCCTTCTTGTAGTTATTTTCTGAAAATGATGGCTTCTTGTTGTAGTCATTCTTTGGCAAGAATGGCACCTTGTATTCCTGTTCGGGAACGGAGGGTACTTTCTTATAGCTATCTTCTGAAACTAATGGCTTCTTGTAGTAATCATTTTTTGGCAAAAATGACTTCTTATATTCCTTTTCCGACTCTGAGAGTACCTTGAAGTCTTCACTTTTGACTACTGTGGTTGGTACTTTATTGTATGTTGAATCTGATGATTCATAAGAATAAGGTGAATATGCCATAGTGCATGTGGCAATCAAGAAAAATGCCAAAGCACAAGCAAATTGCTTCTTCATTTGGCTTCCCATTGAGAAGAATTGGCTAGATATTGATTTGTTTTTCTTTTTCTTGTGTTTTTTAGAATGGAGGAATTAAGAGTTTATATAACATAACTAAGATGGTGATTTTCCCATTTTTTGGTTAATGCTCTTCCACTAATTAAGGTTATGAGATAATGGGATGCCATGAACAATTCATACACAGTTTCTGGACTTGCCTATTTTCAACATTTAAATCCAATTTTTTTATTGAATTTTAAGAATGTTGTTCTTGTGTTTTTGTTGGCATATTAAAAATTTGATTAAATTAGTTTTTAAAAGTTGAGATATGTGTTGGCCTAACAAATATTGTTCATTATTTGGTGTCCATTAGGGGTGTACAAAACCGAACCGAAAACCGAATCAAACCGCAAATCGAGTCAACCCGAAAAAAAAAACCCGACTAGTGGTTTGGTTTTGAAAAAAAAAAACCCGACTATATTTGGGTTGGTTTGGTTTTAACTAAAAAAAACCAACCAGAGACCAAACCAACCCGACATTATATATATAATTTTAAAATTTTATTTTATACATAAAAATATTTACTTTGATATAATTTTTAAATATTTCTTATACTTTTTCATAGTTTTTATCTTTTAATATATTATTTCAAGTTTGAAACTTAGAATTATGAATAGGCCAATAAAGATTATAGTCCACATATGTTGGTAATTATAATAAAGCTTAAATCAAAATCAAATTAATACTCATGCAAAAAGAAAATCAATTCAACACTAAGAATGACAATAATATTGAATATTTGTTCTTTAGTTTTACATTGGTTTAGACAATTAAAATACATAATCTAATTTTAATTTCCTTTAATATTTAGTCATGTAACTAATACTTATTAAACTTAATTTTAGCATGATTTAGTACTTTTAAATTATGATCATTTTCATTATGACTTGTTAATTTGCAATATTTGTTTTACGCGATTTCATTATTATTATTTTTGTTGGATATTTTAGTGTCATTAATCATATCATATTGTGTTATATTTTTAAGAAACATCTTAAATAATTGTATTTTGGTAGGACTAAAGAAATATTTGAAATACAAGTAAATTATATGTTTGTATGAATACTTTACCGGAAAAACCCGAAACAACCTGAAAAACCCGAAAAAACCCGAGTTTTATTGGTTTGGTTTGGTTTATAAATTTAAAAGTCCGACACAAATGGTTTGATTTGATATTTGAAAAACCTGAACCAACCCGGCCATGTACACCCCTAGTGTCCATTAGTTATATGTACTTGTTTAGCACGATTTATAATCCATGACAGCATATTTATTTTTTTTGTTTGGAAATTTCCTAAGAAATTCATAGTTGCTACTGTTCGGCTACATCTTGCAAATCATACGTGAAATGTAAACTGCTTTAGGCGAGACCGATGTGACAAATCAAGTGAAAAAGCTTTGGGAGAAGAAATCGATCTCTGGCCTCTCTTACCCTTGCGAGTACCATACATGCTTTTCGTTATCAAGAATGACAATATTTTGGATTTGATCAGTTCTTGATACAAAGAGGAAAAATTAGAAGCTATTATTGTTTTTAACGTCATATATTTAATGTTGTTGGGTTGGCTTAGTTAATTGTCTATTATTTGGAACTTATTGACTTTGATTAATCCAAATTCACGTCGTGTATGATCTTTTTCTAGGAAACAACCGCTCTATGAGAGATTATTTCATTCCATATAGGATCGAATCCTACCAAAAAGATAATCGAGTCAATAATATTATCTTTTAAAATTTCTCAAAGTTTTATTTTAGAAGTTCTGGATTTAAAAAGTTTCATATTTTGAGCTCAAAACTTCTGCTATATAGATCAAACGCACATTTTATCATAAATGGTGTAACATTTATCTCCCAATTTCTCTTTATTTAATTAAAATGATTCACTACCTAGTTCTCAAGAATTGTATGTTTATAACAATAGAGATCGTTTTTATTCTTCTTTCCAATCCTTAGTAACCTATATTTTTAAGTATCTGATGGTTGTTATGTTCCAAAGTTTTGTTATTAATAGTAAGTGAACAAATTGGCGATTGATGGAAGAATAGATGAAAACAACACAAAATCTTAATAAAAAGAACTTGTATTCAATTGAAATAAACAATCCTCTGGAAATATTCAAAATACAAATAAAGAATTACAAATTTTGATAACATGCCTTCTAACTCATATATGTTGAGCGTGAGAAGGACTTCCTTGAAACATGTTGAGCGTGAAAAATGAAGATTTAATAATATGGAGGAGGTGGTGATGGAGAAGGTGTTGAAGATGATTCATGGTAGTAAGGAGGTGGTGGTGATGGAGAAGGTGCTGGTTTCTTGAAGTAGTCATTTTTTGGCAGAGATGGCACCTTGTATTCTGGTTTAGACATTGAGGGTACTTCTGGAACAGATGACACCTTCTTGTAGTTATCTTCTGGAATTGATGGCTTCTTGTAGTATTCATTCTTTGGCAAAGAAGGCACCTTGTATTCTTCTTTAGGCACAAAAGGCACCTTTGGAACATATGACACTTTTTTGTAGCTGTCTTCTGGAATTGATGGCTTCTTGTAGTAGTCATTCTTTGACAAAGAAGGCACCTTGTATTCTTCTTTAGGCACTGAGGGTAGATTTGGAACATATGACACCTTTTCATAGTTATCTTCTGGAACTGATGGCTTCTTGTAGTAATCATTTTTTGACAAAGTAGGCACTTTGTATTCTTCTTTAGGAACTGAGGGCACCTTTGAAACATATGGTACTTTTTTGTAGCTATCTTCTGAAACAAATGGCTTCTTAAAGTAGTCAAATTTTGGTAAGAATGACTCTTTATATTCTGGTTTAGCCATCGAGGGTTCCTCAAGAACATATGATGGCTTCTTGTAGTAGTCATTCTTTGGCAAAGATGGTACCTTGTATTCCGATTTAGGCACTGTGGGTACTTCTGAAACATATGACACCTTCTTGTAGTTATCTTCTGGAACTGATGGCTTCTTGAAGTAGTCAAATTTTGGAAAAAATGACTCCTTATATTCTGGTTTAGTCATCGAGGGTACCTCTAGAACATATGACGCCTTCTTGTAGTTATCTTCTGGAACTGATGGCTTCTTGAAGTAGTTAAATTTTGGAAAAAATGACTCCTTATATGCTGGTTTATCCATCGAGGGTACCTCTGGAACATATGACGCCTTCTTGTAGTTATCTTCTGAATATGATGGTTTCTTGTTGTAGTCATTCTTTGGCAAGAATGGCACCTTGTATTCTTGTTCGGAAACAGATGGTTCTTTCTTATAGTTATCTTCTAAAACTAATGGCTTCTTGTAGTAATCATTTTTTGGCAAGAATGACGACTTATATTCCTTTTCAGACTCTGAGGGTGCCTTGAAGTCTTCACTTTTGACTACTGTGGTTGGTACTTTATTGTATGTTGAATCTGATGATTCATAAGAATAAGGTGAATATGCCATAGTGCATGTGGCAATCAAGAAAAATGCCAAAGCACAAGCAAATTGCTTCTTCATTTGGCTTCCCATTGAGAAGAATTGGATTCTAAGGCCAGATATTGGTTTGTTTTTCTTTTTCTTGTGTGTTTTAGAATGGAGGAATTAAGAGTTTATATAACATAACTAAGATGTTGATTTTCCCATTTTTTTTGTTAATGCTCTTCCACTAATTAAGGTTATGAGATAATGGGAAGCCATGAACAATATATACACAGTTGCCGGACTTACCTATTTTCAACATTTAAATCCAATTTTTTATTGAATTTTAAGAATGTCGTTCTTGTGTTTTTGTTGGCATATTAAAAATTTGATTAAATTAGATTTTAAAAGTTGAGATATGTGTTGGCCTAACAAATATTGTTCATTATGTGGTGTCCATTAGTTATATGTACTTGTTTAGCTCGATTTATATATATTCCACATCATGACAGCATACTTCTTCTTCTTTTTATTTGAAATTTCTTGAGAAATTCATAGTTGCTTTTGTTCGGCTGCACACTGGATAAATCCGATAATATACAATATCTTGCAAATCATACATGAGATGTAAATTGCTGTAGGCGAGCCCGATGTGACAAATCAAGTGAAAAAGCTTTGGGAGAAAAATCGATCTCTGGCCACTCTTACCCTTGCGAGTACCATACATGTTTTTCATTATCAAGAATGACAATATTTTGGGTCTGATTAGTTCTTGATACAAAGAGGAAAAATTAGAAGCTATTATTGTTTTTAACGTCATATATTTAATGTTTTTGGGTTGGCTTAGTTAATTGTCTGCTATTTGGAACTTATTGACTCAGATTAATCCAAATTTACGTCATGTATGGTCTAATTCTAGGAAAAAACTGCTCTATGAGAGATTATTTCATTCCATAGGATCGAATCCTACCAAAAAGTCAATTGAGTCAATCAAATTATTTTTTAAAATTTATCAAAATTGTTATTTTAGAAGTTCTGGATTTAAAAAGTTTCATACTTTGAGCTCAAAACTTGTGCAATATAGATCAAATGCACATTTTATCATAAATAGTGTAACATTTATCTCCCAATTCCTCTTTATTTGATTAAAACGATTCACTACTTGGTTCACTTTATTTCTTTATCTCTCAAGAATTGTATGTTTATAACAATATAGGCCGTTTTTCTTCTTCTTTCCAATTCTAATAGATTAGACGAATTGTGTCGACTCTTTTGAGTAATATATCTGGAAATGCACCCTACTCTTGTCTCTTGAAATCATCCAATCCTTAGTTACCTATTTTTGAAGTATATCTGATGGTTGTTATGTTCCAGAGTTTTGTTATTAACAGTAAGTGGGCAAATCGGCAATTGCTAGAAGAATAGATGAAAACAACATTAACTCTTAATAAAAAAGAACTTGTATTCAATTGAAATAAACAATCCTCTGGAAATATTCAAAATACAAATAAAGAATTACAAATTTTGATAATATGCCTTCTAACTCATATATGTTGAGCGTGAGAAGGACTTCCTTGAAACATGTTGAACGTGAAAAATGAAAATTTAATAATATGGAGGAGGTGGTGATGGAGAAGGTGTTGAAGATGATTCATGGTAGTAAGGAGGTGGGGGTGATGGAGAAGGTGATGGTTTCTTGAAGTAGTCATTTTTTGGCTGAGACGGCACCTTGTATTCTGGTTTAGGCATTGAGGGTACTTCTGGAACAGATGACACCTTCTTGTAGTTATCTTCTGGAATTGATGGCTTCTTGTAGTATTCATTCTTTGGCAAAGAAGGCACCTTGTATTCTTCTTTAGGCACTGAAGGCACCTTTGGAACATATGACACTTTTTTGTAGTTGTCTTTTGGAATTGATGGCTTCTTGTAGTAGTCATTCTTTGACAAAGAAGGCACCTTGTATTCTTCTTTAGGCACTGAGGGTAGCTTTGGAACATATGACACCTTTTCATAGTTTTCTTCTGGAACTGATGTCTTCTTGTAGAAATAATTTTTTGACAAAGAAGGCACTTTGTATTCTTCTTTAGGAACTGAGGGCACCTTTGAAACATATGGTACTTTTTTGTAGCTATCTTCTGAAACAAATGACTTCTTAAAGTAGTTAAATTTTGGTAAGAATGACTCTTTATATTTTGGTTTAGCCATCGAGGGTTCCTCGGGAACATATGACGCCTTCTTGTAGTTATCTTCTGAAACTGATGGCTTCTTGTTGTAGTCATTCTTTGGCAAAGATGGTACCTTGTATTCCGATTTAGGCACTGTGGGTACTTCTGAAACATATGACACCTTCTTGTAGTTATCTTCTGGAACTGATGGCTTCTTGAAGTAGTCAAATTTTGGAAAAAATGACTCCTTATATTCTGGTTTAGTCATCGAGGGTACCTCTAGAACATATGACGCCTTCTTGTAGTTATCTTCTGGAACTGATGGCTTCTTGAAGTAGTTAAATTTTGGAAAAAATGACTCCTTATATGCTGGTTTATCCATCGAGGGTACCTCTGGAACATATGACGCCTTCTTGTAGTTATCTTCTGAATATGATGGTTTCTTGTTGTAGTCATTCTTTGGCAAGAATGGCACCTTGTATTCTTGTTCGGAAACAGATGGTTCTTTCTTATAGTTATCTTCTAAAACTAATGGCTTCTTGTAGTAATCATTTTTTGGCAAGAATGACGACTTATATTCCTTTTCAGACTCTGAGGGTGCCTTGAAGTCTTCACTTTTGACTACTGTGGTTGGTACTTTATTGTATGTTGAATCTGATGATTCATAAGAATAAGGTGAATATGCCATAGTGCATGTGGCAATCAAGAAAAATGCCAAAGCACAAGCAAATTGCTTCTTCATTTGGCTTCCCATTGAGAAGAATTGGATTCTAAGGCCAGATATTGGTTTGTTTTTCTTTTTCTTGTGTGTTTTAGAATGGAGGAATTAAGAGTTTATATAACATAACTAAGATGTTGATTTTCCCATTTTTTTTGTTAATGCTCTTCCACTAATTAAGGTTATGAGATAATGGGAAGCCATGAACAATATATACACAGTTGCCGGACTTACCTATTTTCAACATTTAAATCCAATTTTTTATTGAATTTTAAGAATGTCGTTCTTGTGTTTTTGTTGGCATATTAAAAATTTGATTAAATTAGATTTTAAAAGTTGAGATATGTGTTGGCCTAACAAATATTGTTCATTATGTGGTGTCCATTAGTTATATGTACTTGTTTAGCTCGATTTATATATATTCCACATCATGACAGCATACTTCTTCTTCTTTTTATTTGAAATTTCTTGAGAAATTCATAGTTGCTTTTGTTCGGCTGCACACTGGATAAATCCGATAATATACAATATCTTGCAAATCATACATGAGATGTAAATTGCTGTAGGCGAGCCCGATGTGACAAATCAAGTGAAAAAGCTTTGGGAGAAAAATCGATCTCTGGCCACTCTTACCCTTGCGAGTACCATACATGTTTTTCATTATCAAGAATGACAATATTTTGGGTCTGATTAGTTCTTGATACAAAGAGGAAAAATTAGAAGCTATTGTTGTTTTTAACGTCATATATTTAATGTTTTTGGGTTGGCTTAGTTAATTGTCTGTTATTTGGAACTTATTGACTCAGATTAATCCAAATTTACGTCATGTATGGTCTATTTCTAGGAAAAAACTGCTCTATGAGAGATTATTTCATTCCATAGAATCGAATCCTACCAAAAAGTCAATTGAGTCAATCAAATTATTTTTTAAAATTTATCAAAATTGTTATTTTAGAAGTTCTGGATTTAAAAAGTTTCATACTTTGAGCTCAAAACTTGTGCAATATAGATCAAATGCACATTTTATCATAAATAGTGTAACATTTATCTCCCAATTCCTCTTTATTTGATTAAAACGATTCACTACTTGATTCGCTTTATTTCTTTATCTCTCAAGAATCGTATGTTTATAACAATAGAGGCCGTTTTTCTTCTTCTTTCCAATTCTAATAGATTAGACGAATTGTGTCGACTCTTTTGAGTAATATATCTGGAAATGCACCCTACTCTTGTCTCTTGAAATCATCCAATCCTTAGTTACCTATTTTTGAAGTATATCTGATGGTTGTTATGTTCCAGAGTTTTGTTATTAACAGTAAGTGGGCAAATCGGCAATTGCTAGAAGAATAGATGAAAACAACATTAACTCTTAATAAAAAAGAACTTGTATTCAATTGAAATAAACAATCCTCTGGAAATATTCAAAATACAAATAAAGAATTACAAATTTTGATAACATGCCTTCTAACTCATATATGTTGAGCGTGAGAAGGACTTCCTTGAAACATGTTGAACTTGAAAAATGAAGATTTAATAATATGGAGGAGGTGGTGATGGAGAAGGTGTTGAAGATGATTCATGGTAGTAAGGAGGTGGTGGTGATGGAGAAGGTGATGGTTTCTTGAAGTAGTCATTTTTTGGCAGAGATGGCACCTTGTATTCTGGTTTAGGCATTGAGGGTACTTCTGGAACAGATGACACCTTCTTGTAGTTATCTTCTGGAATTGATGGCTTCTTGTAGTATTCGTTCTTTGGCAAAGAAGGCACCTTGTATTCTTCTTTAGGCACTGAAGGCACCTTTGGAACATATGACACTTTTTTGTAGTTGTCTTTTGGAATTGATGGCTTCTTGTAGTAGTCATTCTTTGACAAAGAAGGCACCTTGTATTCTTCTTTAGGCACTGAGGGTAGATTTGGAACATATGACACCTTTTCATAGTTATCTTCTAGAACTGATGGCTTCTTGTAGTAATCATTTTTTGACAAAGAAGGCACTTTGTATTCTTCTTTAGAAACTGAGGGCACCTTTGAAACATATGGTACTTTGTTGTAGCTATCTTCTGAAACAGATGGCTTCTTAAAGTAGTCAAATTTTGGTAATAATGACTCTTTATATTCTGGTTTAGCCATTGAGGGTTCCTTGGGAACATATGACGTCTTCTTGTAGTTGTCTTCTGAAACTGATGGCTTCTTGTAGTAGTCATTCTTTGGCAAAGATGGTACCTTGTATTCCGATTTAGGCACCGTGGGTACTTCTGAAACATATGACACCTTCTTGTAGTTATCTTCTGGGACGGATGGTTTCTTGAAGTAGTCAAATTTTGGAAAAAATGACTCCTTATATTCTGGTTTAGCCATCGAGGGTACCTCTGGAACATCTGACGTCTTCTTGTAGTTTTCTTCTGAAAATGATGGCTTCTTGTTGTAGTCATTCTTTGGCAAGAATGGTACCTTGTATTCCTGTTCAGGAATGGACGGTACTTTCCTATAGTTATCTTCTGAAACTAATGGCTTCTTGTAGTAATCATTTTTTGGCAAAAATGACTCCTTATATTCCTTTTCCGACTCTGAGGGTGCCTTGAAGTTTTCACTTTTGACTACTGTGGTTGGTACTTTATGGTAGGTTGAATCTGATGATTCATAAGAATAAGGTGAATATGCCATAGTGCATGTGGCAATCAAGAAAAATGCCAAAGCACAAGCAAATTGCTTCTTCATTTGGCATCCCATTGAGAAGAATTGGATTCTTAGGCTAGATATTGGTTTGTTTTTATTTTTCTTGTGTGTTTTAGAATGGAGGAATCAAGAGTCTATATAACATAACTAAGAAGGTGATTTTCCCTTTTTTTGGTTAATGGTCCTCCACTAATTAAGGTTATGAGATAATGGGAAGCCATGAACAATTCATACACAGTTGCTGGACTCACTTGTTTTCAATATTTAGATCCAATTTTTTATTGACTTCCAAGAATGTTGTTCTTGATTTTTTTTTATTTTTTGCTGGAATGTTAAAAATTTGATTAAATTTGTTTTTAAAAGTTAGAGATATGTGTAGACCTAACAAATATTGTTCATTATTTGGTCTCCATTAATTAGTTATATGTACTTGATTAGCATGAGTACTTATAATCCATATCGTGGAACCACACTCACTTTTTTTTAATACTTTTTTTTTTTTTGGAAATTTTCGGAGAAATTCACAGGTTCTACTCTTCGGGTGCATACTGAATAAATCAACTCATATGTGATATTTTACTAACCATATATGAGATGTAAACTGCTCTAGACAAGTCCAATATTCAACTGAAAAAGTGTTGGCATGATAAATCGATCTTTGTCCTCTCTTATCCTTGCGAGTACCATACATACTTTTCATTACAAAGAATAACAATATCTTAGGTTTGATTAGTTCTTGATACAAACAGGAAAAATTGGAAGCTATTGTATTGAATGTAATATATTTAGTGTTTTTGATTTGGCTTAATTATTTGTTATTCAAATATTGACAAAGATTATTCTAAATTTGCATCGTGTATGGTCCATTATTTCCAGGAAAAAGGTGTTCTTTGAGAGATTACTCCATTTCCTAAGATCAAACCCCACCAAATAGATAATTAAGTCAATCAAATCCTTTTAAAGATTTATTTTTTAAGATTCTCAACATATTTTAGAAGTTCCGACTTTAAAAAATTTCTTCTTGAAGCTCAAAACTTCTGCAAAATAAATAAAATGCATTTTACGATTAGATGTATTGTACAATTCTTTCGAGTAATATATCTGGAAATGCACTCTGTCTCTTGGAATCACTCAATCCTTTAGTTACCTATTTTTGAAGTATCTGATGGTTGTTATTTTCCAGTGTTGTTCTATTAAAATTTAATTGAAGAAATTGGCAGATGTTGGAAGAAAATAGATGAAACTAAATAAACTCTCAATAAAAAGAACTTGTATTTAATTGAAATTAACAATCTTTTGGAAATATTCAAAATACAATATAATTTAATTAAATAACAAAACAATTGCAACTCGAAGCGGGAAAGGAAAATAAAACAAATAAAGAATTACAAATTTTGAGATAGAACTCATAATATGAGAACCCTATGAGTTATATATGTTGAGCTGGAGGACTTCCTTGAAACATGTTGAACATGAAAGATGGAAATTTAATAATATGGAGGTGGTGGTGATGGAGAAGGTGATGCCTTCTTGTAGTAGTTGTTTTCCGAAAAAGAAGGCATCTTGTATTCTTCTTTAGGCACTGACGGAACCTTTGGAACAAATGACACCTTTTTATAGTTATCTTCAGGAACTGATGGCTTCTTGTAGTAGTCATTCTTTGGCAAAGAAGGCACCTTGTATTCGGGTTTAGCAACTGAGGGTACCTCTGAAACGTATGACACCTTCTTGTAGTTATCTTCTGGAACAGTTGGCTTCTTGTAATAGTCATTCTTTGACAAAGAAGGCACCTTGTATTCTTCTTTAGGCACCGAGGGCACCTTTGGAACATATGACACCTTTTTGTAGTTATCTTCTGGAATTGATGGCTTCTTGTAGTAATCATTCTTTGACAAAGAAGGCACCTTGTATTCTTCTTTAGGCATTGAGGACACCTTTGGAACATATGTCACCGTTTTGTAGTTATCTTTTGGAACTGATAGCTTGTTATAGTAATCATTTTTTGGTAAAGAAGACACCTTGTATTCTTCTTTAGGCACTGAGGGCACCTTTGAAACATATGCCACTTTTTTGTAGCTATCTTCTGAAACTGATGACTTCTTGTAGTAATCATTTTTTGGCAAAGAAGGCACCTTGTATTCTTCTTTAGGCACCGAGGGCACCTTTGGAACATATGACACCTTTTTGTAGCTATCTTCTGGAACTGATGACTTCTTAAAGTAGTCATTCTTAGGCAAAACGGGTACCTTGTATTCTTTCTTAGGCACTGAGGGTACCTTTGGAACATATGACTCCTTTTTGTAGCTATCTTCTGAAACTGATGGCTTCTTGAAGTAGTCAAATTTTGGTAAAAATGACTCCTTGTATTCTGGTTTAGCCATCGAGGGTACCTTTGGAACATATGACTCCTTTTTGTAGCTATCATCTGAAACTGATGGCTTCTTTAAGTAGTCAAATTTTGGAAAAGATGACTCCTTGTATTCTGATTTAGCCATCGAGGGTACCTTTGGAACGTATGACTCCTTTTTGTAGCTATCATCTGAAACTGATGGCTTCTTGAAGTAGTCAAATTTTGGAAAAGACGACTCCTTATATTCCGGTTTAGCCTTTGAGGGTACCTCTGGAACATATGACGCCTTCTTGTAGTCGTCTTCTTGAACTGATGACTTCTTAAAGTAGTCAAATTTTGGAAAAAATGAGTCTTTATATTCTGGTTTAGCCATTGATGGTACTTTTGGAACATATGACACCTTTTTGTAGTTTTCTTCTGAAACTGATGACTTCTTGTAGTAATCATTTTTCGGCAAAAATGACACCTTATATTCCTTTTCCGACTCTGAGGGTACCTTGAAGTCTTCACTTTTGACTTCTGTGGTTGGTACTTTATCGTATGTTGAATCTGATGATTCGTAAGAATAAGGTGAATATGCCATAGTGCATGTGGCAATCAAGAAAAATGCCAAAGCACAAGCAAAATGAAGCCATTGCTTCTTCATTTGACTTCCCATTTAGAAGATTTTGATTCTTAGCCTAGATAATCTTTTTTTTTTTTCTTTTTCTTGTATATTTGAGAATAGAGTAACTAGGAGTTTATATAGCCTAAACTAAGAAAGTTACTTGATAATTTAGATACTTAAAATAATCCAAACATATTTGGTTATTGCTGTTCCACTAACATTTTTGAGATAATGGAAAGCCATGATCAATTCATACACCTTTTCTTGGCTCAATTATTTTATAAAATTAAATCCAAACTTTTTTTAAAGTTCCAAGGTCCCATAAGATACTATCCAAACTTTAGGGGGTTAAATGAACATTTTCTAAACTTCAGTATGTCTAAATGACAATTAACTATCTTCCCTTCTCCTTCTTCAATTCCCTTCTCCTTCTTCAATCGCCATTTTATTTCAGCACAAAGAACCGATTTTTTTTTTATTGAAATTCTTACAAATCTTTTGTTTCTAGCAAAATACTGAAAGTTCCAATTTTTTTGAGGTTTCAGCAAATCACAGGTATTAAATTTTTGTGTTCATTGAGTACCAAGATTACTTTTTTATTCAAATTGAATGAATACCATATATCAAGTATGTAAAGATTGCCTTTTTAATAAACTTTTATTGAACCATAAGTTAAAATTGAATCAAATATGTGCATAATCAGATCTGGTTGTCTCTTTTTATGTATATATCTCCTTCATCTTTTGTCTGCTCAGTGCTTTTGGTTCTTCGTTTAATCTTACCTCTTGGTTGAACATCTGTTTTCGTATTTGAGCTTCCTTTTTTGAAATGAATTTGGGGTGTTTTTGGTTCTTTGGTGGATTTGTAATTTTGAAGGTCTTATTTTCTGGGCGTTTAGTGGCTTTAGGGTTGAGCCGCCTTGTTTGTGTAGTGACAAGCTTACATTTTTTTTTAATGTAACTTGAATTCACACCCCTATATCAAGAATGAAGTTGTAGGTATCAACTTTGCATATTCATTAGATACCAAGTTTGCCTTTTTATTCAACTTGTATCGACCCATAAATCAAGAATCAAATTATTATTGTTTGTATCGAATTGTGTAGAGGTTGGTTATGGATGGATTCAGGAGAGGTAGAGATAGACGGAAGGATATTGGGGAGAGGTGATTATACATGACTTGGTGCAGTTTTGCAGCTTACTGAGGATAAAACCTTAGATAGAAGGTGTGGAGGGTATGAAATAAGATAGTAGGTTAGTAGGTAGGAGTGTTTTGTCTTGTTGTCCTTACTAGTAGTCTAAAACTACAACCCTCTCCCCCCTGCCACAATACTAAACCTGGCCCTGTGCTCAGGCGTGGCTAATTTGCAGCCTGCAGAAGGGCATTTGTGGTAGATGATAGAAAGGTGTGTCAACAGCCTCTGTCGGTAAGGACTTATGAGCATGTTTTAATTTGGCAGGAGTTATCTAAGATGCTTTCAAGAATTGCGAAAATCCCACTTGTGAGTTCACATCCTGAGGTTTACGAACCATGTGATGATTCGTTTGCATTGGTCGATGCTTTATTAGCTGATCGAACTAACTTGTTACAACACAAACCCTCAATTTGTATGGAAATTGGTTGTGGTAGTGGTTATGTTATTACTTCACTTGCTGTTATGCTTGGACACGAAGGATTTGTTCCATACTATATTGCAACAGATATCAACCCTCATGCAATAAGGGTGACTCGTGAGACCATGGATGCTCATGGGGTTTATGCAGAGTTGGTAAACACTGATATTACATCTGGACTTGAGAAGCGATTGGCAGGATCAGTTGATGTGCTGGTTGTGAACCCTCCTTATGTTCCTACGCCTGAAGACGAAGTTGGTTTTGAAGGCATCACTTCGGCGTGGGCTGGAGGGGAGAATGGTCGAAGCGTTATTGATAAAATACTGCCTGCTGCCGACAATCTTTTGTCAGAGAAGGGCTGGTTATATATGGTCACGCTTACTGCTAATAAACCCTCAGAAATATGTCTTGAGATGAGAAAGAAGGGTTATGCATCTCGAATTATCCTTCAAAGATCAACTGAAGAAGAGAGCCTTCATATTATCAAATTTTGGCGAGATTCTAATAGCCAGTTGGAGCTGAATAATCTAAATTATTGGTCAAAACTGGTCGGGAAATAGCAAAAGGGTCTCATTTTGTCCTTTCATTGATTGTCCGTTGGGGAATATGTCACTAGCTGTTATTAGCATAGCAGATAGAGGAGGAAGTTCATCAACTGGATGTGGTAAGGCTCTCTTCTACTCTCTCTTTATTTTAGTGAAGTCACTTTTTTTCACATGGTTCGTTTAAAGCAATACATAGAAATGTGAAAAATTGAATTGCTTTTCGTTTTTGTGGTACTATTGTTCAGGTGGACGGGGTCTGTTATCTTTATTAAAAGGTTTCCTCAAACAAGCTGACTCGCGCTCAACTTTATCAAGTACCTGATTTGATGCCTAAAACTGTATCTTCTTGGTTCTAAACACTAATTTTGAATAATTTACTTACATAATCTGCTCTCTTCGCAAAAAGCTAGTGCGTTAATATCTCATAATGCTGAAAGAATCAGTTGATGAATATGTTTGGACGGATATTATCTGGATTCTTGGCTGGTTCGTGTCTTGTTAATTTTCGTAGATTCTTACTATATCCATTATGTCTTGAAGTTTATAGAATATCATGTTGAGAAGTAATTCCTAATCAGAGTGATTACTTCAATTATTTCTGCAAATAAGATGCTTGTGACACAACTTCAGACCATGATTTCGTTGCTTGGACTCTCCAGAAATGTACTACTTTTGGAGGATTTGACACATCCCACGATGCTTTTGAAGAGCTCGAGCAACATAGTGATTTCTGGTTTTGAACCTTTCTACCTAGTGGCATTACCCTACATGTTTCATAAAGAACTGTCATTAGCTCCTTTTATATGCTAATGCAGCAAAAGTGTTGAAAAGTTAAATTCAAACATTTTTCTTTGTACTGTTGAGTTGAGCAACCTTGAGAAGAGAAATTTATGAAGGGATATCCATGTTCTTTAGAAGTGTTTAAAAAATTGCATTTAGACTGCGGTTGTTTGATTCATGGACTAAGTTATCTCGGGATTACAGTTTTGAGATTATGATCTTCAAACTAATTTATCCCACATAACACCAAGTTTAATGTCCACCTTATCTCGTGAACCAAACGACTTATATGTATAGACTCAATGTCATCCTTATTTGCATTACCTCATTTTGCTCTTCTAGTAAGTTCTCTTGTGAACAATTTGAAACAAAGTAGATAAATAGTCTAACATAAGAGGCTAAACACAAGAAGAAGAAGAAACAAATAGCTAAAAGGTTTCTGAATATAAAATCGCGACAAGTGAAGCTTGCTCAAATGGTAGTAATATCTAACGTCATGAACCTCGAAAACACTCAAACTTGCACTCAATTTTGTTCATGGTCCTCAATTTTACTAAATCTATTATCTAGACACAATTGGAGTATGAACACTTTTTCATTCTAAAAATTCTTATTTAACATGTGCAAAACTATGTAAACTAACCATAGTTACAACTTATAAACTTAATAATACACATTTATTTATTAATTTGATGATGCATGCATCAAATCTAATCGAATAATTCACTCTCATTCTACCATAAAAGTATTTTTACTTTAAATAATTATCTCAAATTCACAAAAAAAAATTATATATGAATTTTCATTTAATTATATATACAACACAAAATACATGTATAATACACCTTTGTCATTCAAATTCGGCACATAACAAAAGCTTACATTCTTTGATTCAACTTTTTTTTTCGAGTATAAGTTAAGTGCAACGAACTTTTATTTTATTTTAAAAATGTATATATGATAATTTTGATTTTTTCCAAAAAAAAAGAAGAAAAAGTACGTGAATAAACTATATGGCCGACCTTTTACCGACTTTATCTCTAATTTCTCCTTTATAATATACTTCTCCTTTTTTTCCCATTTCTCTCTCTCTAAAACTCCTCATCCAAACACTTCCCAACACCCCAAATTCCCATTTCATTTCCATTTTCTCTCTCTAGAAATCTCTCAATCATGGCGGCGCAGAAGAGAGAGAAAGAAGAAACCGAGCTGAAGGTACCGGAATCCATCCCACTATGCTCCCCAACTCTACCGGCACCTTCACCGTCGCCTCCTACAACGACGACGACGCACCTCTCAGTTGCGGTTATCTCAGATCTGAAGCGTGCTGATAGATCGTCGACGGAGAGAGTAGATCTGAAGGTTTCTAGTATGGATGATCAATCGAGATCTACATCAGCTGCATCGCCGGAAAGTATGGATCTGGTTGGTAGAAAAACAGGGGTGAAGAGGCAAAGAGAAGCAAACAGATGTTCTGGTATAGGTTGCCGGAGGAAAGTCGGATTGATGCCGTTCCGGTGCCGGTGCGGGGAAGTGTTCTGCTCGGAGCATAGGTATTCCGATCGACATGACTGTAGTTACGATTACAAAGCAGCTGGTCGTGAAGCGATTGCTAAGGAAAATCCAGTGGTGAAAGCTGCAAAAATTCTCAAAGTTTAAAAATGGAAATTTGAAGTTTTTTTTTTTTTTTTTGGTATTTTCAAAGTTGTTGAAGCAGTCAAGGGTGGTGGGTGGGGTGTTGTGTTGTAAATTTGATGAATGGATGAGGGTATTGTTGTCATTTTTAAGTTATTAAAATTATTAAAATAAGTTAGTGGAAATTTCTCTTTTCTTTTTTTTTGGTTTTTATATTTTTGCTTTAACTTTGTGCTGCGTTGTACTTGTGTCATTTTCTCACATGAAAATTATTTATTATTCTTATTGATGGGACTATAGAAAAAGCTTTTCTTTATGAGAGGTTTCAAATTTGAGCTTTTATCGTAATTGATAATCGAGTTTCTCGTAGGCGATTAAAAGGTTTCGAATAGGAAAATGAAGAAACATGTGTTGTTGTTAATAATCATGCGCGATGTAAATACTGTGGTAGGAGAGGGATGAAGTTGAATTGATTCATATTTGCATCGCAATGTTGAATCATCTTTCAAGAGCGCAAATAATCAAATTGTAGCCATAGAGAGCGCTAAATTTTTATGTTTGCTAAATTTAATTTACTCATAAAAAACGATTTTCTTATACAATCTTTGATATAATTACATACTTTTATGTTTTATTTATACTTAAAATGAAGTTAGAAAACTCTTAAACTTACCACTAAGGCGTATAGTTTAGTGACATCGCTAAAAATGAAATTCTTCCACGCATTAATCCATGATTATCTTTTTTGTTCTTCTTTACTTTTGTGGCAAAAAAAAGATTTAAGGTTTGACATTCAAGCGATCAGTCATTCTTTCTATCGGAGATTTTACCTTCTCATCTTCATCTATTCAATTCGAACAAAATTTTCGATCTTGTACCAAAGTGCGAAAAAACATTTCCTTATTTTAATTTTAACATAAAATATTATTCCCAAAAAAATATCCAAATAAATTCTAATTCCAAAACAATGGCTCAACTTCAATTTCAAATAGGGTTATTGTTTTTTTTTCCTCATTTTTTTTAACAATATTAACCAAAAACATTACTCTTTTATCCACGTGGCAAATAATATGAGCAAAATTTCACAGTTTTGATATTTCCGCTTCACTAGTTGTACTCTTGGTCATCAAGGGTTGTACATACTCCATAGTGACAAAATAGTTTCTATAAATAGCACAAGAAACTCTTACAATAATGGAAATCACTATTATAGTAGGTAGGGCAGCAGCGGTTTTCCATTACTTTTCTCTTCTGAGTTCTGTGGGCGTTTGATTTCCAACAAAAAGGTCAGTTTTTTTTATCTTTGATTAATACCCTTTTTTGATTTATGGTGATTAGTGCTATAATGAAATGTGATTAAATGAAATAAAACCAAAAAAATAAAGAATTGATAGTGTTGATCCCAATTATTGAAGATTTTGAGGTATTGATTGATTTTGTTGGTATGACACTGATATTGATTTGTTTGACCCCATGGATTTGTTTAGATCAAGAAGTTGTTTGATCTGGTGTATTTGAAATTGTATGTAAATTGGCTTGTTTTTGTGTTTTTACTGAGGGTTTTGATGAGGGTGTGAGAATTTTTCAAGACCCTTTTGAGTTTCAGTTCAAAATGTTTGATTTTTTCTTAAAAAGATGATTTTTTTTTGTTATTGGGGTAGGGGAAGGGGAAACGGAGGAGGGGATTACAAGGTGGGGGAATTGAACCTTTGCTAAAGGTGAAAGTTGAGGTAGTCAACCAATTGAGTTACTAAGATTTCGTTTGATATTTGATTTGTGTTCTTGCTCGAGTTTAGATTCTTATATCAATCAAAGTGCTTATTCGATGCCTTAGCGGCTGGTACTATCAGATTTCTGGAAGCATGATTTTGATGAAGTAGCTATGTCAGCTGGTGTAGAAGGTTGGCTTGTGTTTGTGTTTCTTTGTCTGTCTTGTTGCGGGTGTGCGATTTTTTAGAACACTTTGTGGAGGAATTTTTGATTTTTAATTTGTACTCTTTGTGGTTTATTGAAGCACTTTGGATTTCTTGGTAAAATTTGATCTTTAATTCATCTTGGTGGCTGGTATCATTAGATTTGTGGAGGCATGATTTAGATGAAGTGGCTATTCCAGCTGCTGTAAAGAAATTCTACTTAAAAAGATTGTCTTGGAGCCCCCAGGTCTTTGTCTAGTGGTAAGATCACTTCTTGTGATGTGTGGATTAGGTGCATATCACGGGTTTGACCTTGGTGTGGAGGGGTCGGCCCATTATCCTTCGAGTTTTGAATTATGTAGCACTCCCTTGGTGATTTCTCAGTTATAAAAAAAGATTGTCTATTTGCATTTCTTTGAGTGTTTTGTTACCAATGTGTGCTTTTTTAGAACACGCCAGGTTCCTTCATTGAATGTGATCTTTGGTTTTGTACTTTGTACTTGCTGGAATGCTGATGTCAAATGATTAATTTTGCTTATAGGATGCATGATAACTAAATTTTTTCTTTGGAGTTTATCTTTGCCACTAAGATTGATTTGTGGAATCAAATCATTCCTCCACTGCCTTTTAGATCTTTATGTTTACATCAAATAGCTGCTTGAGCTTCTGTAATGAAGTATTCTGAAAAATTGGCATGCAATTAGATTTCCTTTAGTGTCTTGATATGGGGTATGAATATCTTTAAGAACCCTCTTTTGGTTTCTAGGTGCCGTCTCTCATACACACACTAACACACATTCTTTTTAATCACTGATTATCAAGTTGAATAAACCAAGTTAGTTTAGATACATTCAAATGTGTACTTGTGCGACTGCTATAGGCCATAATTTGTCATTGGTTGAGAAATACTTCTTGCTAGAAGCCTGAAAATGGGATCACCGAGTGTGTTACTCACCTGAAAAGGTAATTGAGTTTCATTCAAAGCAGTATATATGTTGCTTTTGATAAAATGTTACTGCAAGGCTATGAGTGATGATACAGATAAAGGGGCTTATGTACCTAATTCTTTGATCCTCCACAAATTCTCTAATGGTGCGAAAGGCACATTCCCTTTTCAATGGGAGGATATTTTTGTGTTTAAAGACGAATAAGTACATATCCACTGTTGTGGGAGAGAGTAGAAAAGAATGAGGGAGGAGGGGTCCTTGCACTTTCAGGAGAATTACTAGTTTTGAACTTCAGTTGAAGTGATTTAATGTTGTCTATAAGAGTATACACCTAAGAAGCTGGATTGGTGATGGACTCCTCTATGATGTCTCTATTTGTTTTGCCAAATCTTTTGTTTTTTGGTGGGATGGGAACTAATTTTGTGCATGTAAATGAATTAGATTATACATACTCAAGCTGGTTAATTGGGAACTCCATGAGTTTTCTTTCTCTATATATTTGGGATACTTTGCAAGTTAATGCACATTTAGTGTTAAACAACATGGAATAAAGGTTGAGTGATGTTGCAGCCAGAAGAGCTGTGCCATTCAAGTTTCAACCTGCTAAAAATAAGTTCCTGTTTATTTGGTTTGATGTCTCTTGTATATACTATAAACAGATGGGTTACAAGATCTTCAACTTCTTCTAGAGAGTATATCAACGGTCATATGTGGAATTAGCCGAGGTGCGCGCAAGCTAGCCCAGACACCAGGGTTATCAAAAATAAAATAAAATATCAGTGGTCATATTTTCCTAAAATCATAAAACTGTAATTTTGGAAATTCCTGTGCCAATAATATACTTGATTCTAAGATTGGGTACTTTTTATGCAAATGTGTTGGTAGAATGGTGTTTAAGCAAATTTTGTGCTCAAAACATTTAGATTCATTTGTTGCTAACTCACATTGTCAATAGACATTTGTTTGCCTGATTTGCTTACTGTTTCTATTGTTCAGGTTTAGAAAATCAGAAGTTACGAGATGGTCAGAGCGTATTCACAAGAGCACACATATAAGCACCCATGGGAAAGAGTAACTTCTGCATCCTGGCGCAAGTTTGCTGATCCTGAGAACAAGCGCATTCTATCGCATATCCTCGAAGTTGACACATTGAACCACAAGCTTGATTCCAGCTCAGGGAAGCTTTATACGACTCGTGCCATAACTATCCATGCACCAGGACCATGGTTCCTCCGCAAAATCATTCGTCAAGACATCTGCCACTGTGTAGAATCAACTGTTGTCGATGCCCAATCTCGGTCCATGCAGCTCTCCACTCGAAACATTAGTCTGGAGAAGTACATTGAAGTGGAGGAGAAAATCAGATATGACCCTCATCCAGATAATCCAAAGTTATGGACCGTCTGCAAGCAGGAAACGAGTATCAGGATTAAGCCCTTATCAGCACTGGCTTCAATGGCAGAGAAAATAGAACAGAAGTGCGTGGACAAGTTTCAGGCAAACAGCGCGAAGGGAAGAGAAGTAATGGAACGGATGTGCAAGTACCTCGAAGCTGAATCCAGAGGCATTTCAGCATGATTTAGCAATCAAACTTTACATTAGGCTTCTTCAGTGCTAGTATCTGACCCCTCCTTTAAACGTGAGAGGTGAGTTTACGATGAACACTTGTTGGCAATTCGAATGTCATCATATGGAAAAGAGGACACCGATCATGAATCGTTCTTTCTGAACTTTTTGTTAGCTATAGTAGATGCAATAACTAAGTTATCCTAGAACTTCTTTGTGAGAATGTTACCTAGATGGAAATTTTACTTTAAAAAAATACTTTACCCTTGCAGTTTGAATGTGTAGACATTCTATGCTTCATCTTGAATCGCAAATTACTTTACCCTTGCAGTTTGAATGTGTAGACATTCTATGCTTCATCTTGAATGGCAAAATACTTTACCCTTGCAGTTTGAATGTGTAGACATTCTATGCTTCATCTTGAATGGCTTCACCAATGAACTTACTTTTGCTGCTGCTGGAAAATTGTGAATATAAGCCTTGTTGAAGACACTATCTGTTCGATTTCACAGAAACCTTGAGGACTGTGAGAGTATATCATATATCATTCATATATTATTATAAAGTGGGAAGCTCCTAACCTCAAAGTTGGATTACCATTTTGCCCTTCACTTAAATATTTTTTCTATTTTTTAAAATATAAAAAATGTAAAAGTATATTCTAATAAATAATTAGATAATAAACTTTAAAGTAATAAAGATATAATGGAGGATAAAAAGTCATTCAAATAAATGAAGTCCAAACATTTCAAAACATCTCTTATTTAATTTTAAGTTAAAGAATTTGAAGAGTTTCCATTGACAAAATTATATACATAATTTTCCCCACAAAATACATTATTTTGCTGTCTTCTCATTTTGGGTGACAATAGCATGTGAGTTGATTTATCTCACAAAATTATACTTCTAATTTTTCATGTTTCTCTTGATCAATAAATTTTAGTTATATATGTATATAGATAGAACTCATATTACAGGTTTTGTTTCATTCTTTAATCGAAATTTTATGTTTTTAACGCAACAAGTGAGAAATAATTCTAGAGAGTTTTTCGTTTGGACAAAAAGTCTGCTCAACATTCATGAGGTAAAACAAACTTATTTGTGTGAGCAAGAATATGTATGTTGTTTCGTTAATTTATTGACAGTAGTTTCTTGGAGAATATAGATATCTGGATTAGAATATTAGTCATTTCAGTGTATTCGATGAATTCTTCAAAAAGGTTAAAGGCGGCATAGACATTTATTTGTTGTTTGGTAAGTATTATTTTTCATTTCAATGTTGCATATTTTTACTTAGTTCATTGTTTGTTACATTCAAATTTTTGGTTGAAAGAAGGTAAATTGACTAATTTTTCTTGAATAATGGCAATGAAAAAGAAAACAAAATTTTCATTTACATCTGTGATGTACAAATCTTCTTTTAAAGATTATGTTTGTTATAACAAGTTGATTATNGAAAGAAGGTAAATTGACTAATTTTTCTTGAATAATGGCAATGAAAAAGAAAACAAATTTTTCATTTACATGTGTGTGATGTACAAATCTTCTTTTAAAGATTATGTTTGTTATAACAAGTTGATTATCCTGTAGTAATTGAATTAATGTCGGTGTTTATGATATATGTCAATGTATGCATAATACTACTGCATTATGTAATTCTTCTACACTCTAGGTTATGGGATAAGATAATTGAATAACTCATTTAATCAGTTTTTTTCTCATAATTAAATCTACAAAAATTAGCATGCATTATATTTAATATGTTTTTTTTAGAATTTATAAATGGTTTACTACTTGTATGACAGTAAAATCATGGTGTGATTTGTAAATAAATACCCCTAATAACGGAAAGAAGAGGAAGCGTTGAAGAAGAAAAATGTATTGGTAAATATTATTGTATTCTGTAACGTTATGTTTTTTATTGATTAAATTTAGAACTTTATTATTTCATTTATTCTATCTAGAAAAAAAGTATTTGGATGAAAAAACTCATTGATTCAAAGACTTGCCAATTAATCTAAATTCATATGTAAAAAATGAAATAAATCAAGACACATAAAGTTCACACATCCCATTTAGTGAACTTAACAAAAATTAAAATTCATCATTTTAAGGAGTATATACTCTTTTTAATGTTAAAACATAAAACAATATTATTCTTTATAAAAAAAAAAAAACATAAAACAATATTATTAATAATCTTTATATTATTATTTTTAAAAAGTGTATTGATTGATATAGGTACATGAGCAGAGGGTGAGCCCAGAAACTATTATTATTATTATTTATTATTATAAGTGGGAAGATTTTAACTTTAAAGTTGGATTATGATTTTATCCCTTCACTAAATTTAAATATTATTAAAAAGACTAATTAATAAAATATTAAATAATACTTATATGGTATTAATCCATTATATTTCTAGGTAGAATTAATTCACGGAATGTTTAATTTGTTTTTATTCTAAAATGGAGTACGGTATATGAAGTATTCACAGGATATTTAATTTATTTTTATTCTAAAATGAAGTTCGGTAGATGAAGTGTTTCGTAACAACAAAAGACAATAAATTATATCCGACGAGAGGGAGTTGCTCGGATGGTAAGCACCCCTCACTTCCAACACGTAGGTTGCGAGTTCGAGTCACCAAAGGAGCAAAATGGGTGGGAGAAACTAGGGAGGGTAAAAAAAAAAGTAAATTATATCCTTTAAAAATTGAAATATCCATTAACATTAAAGAACAAAAACGTCCTTTGAATTACCATACATCTTAATATGGCATACATATTTAGATTTTAGTCAGAAACTTTACATATCCCAACTGTAACCAATCTAATTCTCATAGATGTTATGTATATCATCAATTTTTAAATGACTTTTATAAGTCCAAACTTGTAATTATACATACCAAAAAATTATTTTCAAAATCATTTTGTATTAATGCATACACTTAGTTATTCCGATGTATAATTGTTGATGAATGATTATTGGTGGATGTAATTACATTGCTCATCACAGTCACTTTTTGTTAATGCATACACTTTGTTATTCTAATGTATAATTGTTGATGGATGTAATTGCTCATCACATATGCAATAAAAAAGAATTAGATCTATTTATGTTTTTGTTAGTTATTGAAGAAGTTCTTCTATTCTTTTAAACTGGAACTATTTCTCTCTTTAATTTTTGTTATAATTTAAAAGCTTTACAATTCATTAGCTATTTTATTGTTTTTAGTCTACTCTATTTCATTTTATTTTCGAATTTTTGTGGGATGAACATAATGTACTTCTGAAATTGTATAATTTATTGTAATGCTATAATAATGTAATGGATATTGATAAATTTTTATATATTCTCTTCAAACATTATGTGAGATCTTCGCAACTAATAACTCATGTGAAATTTACAATTTCTTAAAACTATTTGAGACGATTGTCAGATTGTCCATTTGATGTTAAGCTTTAATTTGGTGTTCCTCTTTTGAATACTTAATTTTATGAATAACTATTCATACATATTGTAACTATATTTAAATCATTTACAAATATTTATAATAACTAGCATGCAATACAAGTATATTTTCTATTTTGAAATTCAAATTTTTAAGTATATAGACATCTTGTAGTAATTACAAGGGACAAACGTGCAACGCACGTTTCCATAAGCTAGTATTATAATAAGTAGGAAGCTCCAAAGTGAAAAGTTGAATTACCATTTTGCCTCTCTAATAAATTAAAATTTGATCAAATATAAATATTTTAATTACATAATGGTAGAATTTGAAGTTCTTAAGTCCTTCAATAATTAAATTATCATTTTCTTGATAAATGCGTACATTCATATTGCTTTTAATCGTAATCATATATCTCATAATGGAAGAATCTGAAAGTTATGATATGGAAAGTCATTCATCACTTTAATGTAGAAATCAATTTCAGAATTAAAATTTGAATTTAAAGGGTCATTTCTTAATGCTATTTATGAACCAACTTACAAAAATGAAACCTCACAATAGGAAATCGAATTATGGAAATTACACAATTCAACATGAGAAGATAAGAGAGTTAGAAGTTGCAGGTGAGGATAACCAAAAAATGTTGAAAATTGGTAATAAAGAAGAAAAAATAGCAGCAGAAAAAAAGAGAGTAAATTTAATATATATGTAGTATTAAACAGTGAACAATTTTATGTTGATATGTTGTCTCTAACAATAACAAAGTTTTCTTTTGAGAGCATGAGGACTTTCTTTGCAATATCCTCAACTTTTCGTTCTTGCTTTCTTTCTCCATTATAGAATTTTTCTTCCATGAAGCATTTAGAATTGTATGGGTGTTGGACTTGAAGTATAGATATCAATTTAAGGTATATGTAAAAAATTTCTAATTGTGCATTTAAATGAGAAACATTAATCATTTTTGTTATTCATTTTTGCACATACTAATATATCATATGTTTGGACCTAATAACTTAAAAATGTAGCTCATTATTTTAGTTACCAAACTAAATTTTGCAGGTTCATCAAATGTCTAATCATTTGACATACAATAAAGAAGTTATTTGAATACATTGATTGTTCATCTATTATAAATTATATAGTATTTTTTTAATAGCTTGCGATACTGATTAAAATGTGATTTTGACAGTAATTCATACCTTTCACAGGACTCATGTGCAAAACACGTTTAGTCTTACTAAAAGTGGGAAGTTTGAAAGATGAAAAGTTGGATTACCATTTTATCCATAGACTAAATTAAACATCTAATTAATTTTATAATATTATATTTAATTGTTTTTTGAATTGTAAGTTATTTATTAGAAAGAGAATGTAGAAGAACAAGAGTCAATTAGGATTTCTAGAATTTTAAATAAGTAATATTTTTACTCTATTCTATAAGACAAGAGAGATATTTTAAGGAAGTTAATCATAAGGTAGTGTGCCTCTATGTTTGTTTTTACTACTTTATTTTGTCTTTTAAAACAAATATAAAATTTATATATCGAAATTATAATAAGGGGATGACTAAATACAAAAGAGTTTCTTCTTATGAGTTGACTATACACTATAAACATTTATCATTTTACTTTTTTTTAATGCAAATCAAACACAATTTTAACAGAAATTATGTGATTTTTAATAATTCATATTCATCGTTATGAATACATGTGCAACGCACATGCCCAAAGTAGAAAGCTTTAAAATGATACACTAAAACATAATATTATAAATCATTTAACTAATCATTAAATAAGAAAACATGTATCATATTACAAGTGAAAAGACCTTAAACGAAAAGTTACATTATAATCAATCATCATATCATACTTGTACATTTTTGTCACCATTTTTATAAATATTTACTGCCTTAATGACTTGATAAAATGTCCACACCATAAATGTTGAGGTAAATTTCACTAGCAATATCTCTAAGAGAAAAGACCAAATAACCACATATAATACTAATTCAATTGGTTTGCATTTAAACACAATTAAGAGTTTTTTTTTTTTCTTTTGCATTATCTCTTTTAGGTAGAAAAATGTGTAAATTATTATAGTAGATAAATATATCTCAAATCTAATATAAAAATTGTGTTGAATGTTCTATAAAAAAATATTTTAAGGAAATATTGTATTCTTTTACNTTTTGCATTATCTCTTTTAGGTAGAAAAATGTGTAAATTATTATAGTAGATAAATATATCTCAAATCTAATATAAACATTGTGTTGAATGTTCTATAAAAAAATATTTTAAGGAAATATTATATTCTTTTACATCATAGAGAAACATGTATGCATGTTTAATATAAAGTAACTATTATATAAATAGTATCAAAACTACCTTAATTCATATTTTAACTTCACAAATATTAAATCCATTTTGAATGTAAGTGTAACGAGATTAAAATATAAGATTAATATTTATGCTTAGAAACTTGTATTTTTCGATATACTTTAATATCTATTTTTATCATCTAACATATCAATTAAAATTATATATAAGATTTTGACACCAACTAATAGAAATATACGTGCAACGCACGTAACCAATACTAGTTACTAGAAAATGTGCAAAGCGATCCTTGTAAACACAGAAGGCTTGAAGAACACAATTTTGTACGTGACGTTTTACATGTCATGTAGATTTGCACATACCGAGACATGTAATGTATGATGATGATATGAAATGAGCTTAAATAAAGAAATGAGTGGTTTATAAGTCGACTCTAACTTGTATAGGACTGAGACGTAGTTATTGTATTTAGACATGCAATATCTGAAGGAATGCCATGTCCACCAGATTGGAACATGACAAACTTGGTCACAATGATATCAATGGGACCAGCACGTATGAAGAACATGAATTCTACAACTTGCAAATGTTCAATAAACTTTCTTGAACCCTAGTATAACAAGGTCTCATACAATACGTAGCCAATAAGATGAATGCATCAAGTACAAGACTATTAGCTTAGCTAGCGCTCCAGGAGAATCTAGTCATTTTGTCAGTTTATAACTTCGATTCTAGATCTTGTCAAGTTTTTTGCCTTCGTGTAAAGCTTAATCAAGATCCTTAAAGACACCAAATTTCATGAGCAAAGAAAACATCAAAGCTAGCATGTTTAATGATAATAATAGATAAGCACATGCCAAGCTGATCATATGGTGAAACAATTCTTAGGGGGTTAAAATCAAGACATTTAAATTGAACTATAAGCTAAGTTTTATAATGAGACTAAAACCTCCAAAAACTTTCGTTTGGTTCAAGGTATTAGGTGAATTATTTCAATATAAATTTTGAAATTGAACCTAGTAAATAATATTTATTGTTTTTCAAGAGCAGACATCACTTATTTTTTAAAGAGTTTATGGGTCACGAAACAGGAATTCATGCTTGTCTCGACTTTTCGTTTGTATTAGTTCATTATTTTTTGGAATATGTGAGACCAACTCTGTTTGAACTTAAACTTTGTGGATCCATTCTTGATGACCTAGTAAATGAGACTCATAGTTTTTTGGGGGGCACATGTCGGTTTTTTAGAGTTTATGGGTCACGAAGCAAGAATTCAAGATTATCTTGGCTTTTCTTGTATATTAGTCCACCAATCTACCGAAATATATTTGATAGACATTGTTTGAGCTCAAATTTTGTTGGTCCATTCATGACGACCTAGTAAATGATATTCATAGTTTTCAATGTCATATTTCATTAAAGCTATTAACTAAAATCAGTATAGTTTTAAAAATAAATATTAATATCTCTATATAATTATTCCATATAAAAGGCAATATTGATTATCCAATATATACTTTTTATTATAATTCTTGAATATCTGATCTTGAACCAAATGATCCCTTTTTATGAAGAACAAATGGGAACTAGGAAGGTCCTATAATTACCATTTACCCATAAACTAAATAGGGTATAAATAATTAACCAAAAATAATATGTAGAAAACAAAAATGTATTATTTATTTTAATTTGCTCATCCTACTTTTCTTTTTAATATATTTCAAAAGGAATATGTTTTTCTTATTTTGATAATTCAATAATTTTAATTTTTGACGTAACATATTCAACAATTTTATTTTATTCCCTTCTTCCAAATTGTGATACTTTTCGGATTTCGAGATTCAAACAATTCAATTCCTGACCCATAAATTTTTCATATATCTTTTAATTATTTTGAATTGTCAATTATTGTGACTTATGGTACTTTTTACGTAGTTTACAAATATATAAATTTCATTTTAAAAGAATTGAAGATTCCAAGCATAAATTTTCAATCAAATTTAAACGGTTTGACTTTTAAAAAATTGAAAAATGGCCACATAAATTGAGACAAAGGATTACTTTTTTTTAAAAACTTTGTATTAAGTTCAAACAACACAAACAAATTAAAAACTAGGGATTATTTGACAAAGCCACTTTCCATTGGTAGATTTGCTGATTTAGCAGCTCCCAAAACAGTACTTAATAAATATTCTTCTTCCCCAATTTACCTTTATACTATTGGACCCATTGCCCTTTAAGCCCCTCTCTCTCTCCCTCCCCCATCTCTCTCTCCCCCTCCATCTCTCTCCTTCAAGAATTCATAGTCAGATCACTGAAGAGGTAAAAATTGTAACTTTATCTAAGTTTCAGTTTATAGCTACTCTTGTCTTTGGAATTTGTTTTTACCTGTTTTAGGTATGTTAAAGATTTGATTTTGACAGGATTTATGTAAGCCCCAACATGGGTTCTTTGTATATACACTTATTGAGCAAAGCTGGTGCTGAATTTTTCATGGGTAATAACTTATGGTTCATACAGTGTATCTGAATCAGTTGTTTCAAGATTTAATTTTTATGATGTTTTTATGTTTGGGGTTTGTTGGATTGAGCTGATTCAGTTGTTGGTATGTTGGATTATGATGAATTGTGGGAGATAGCTGTTTTTGTTTGAAGTTTAGTATTTTGGGAGTTACAAGAATGTGTTTTTAGGACAGGGTAAAAGGATTTGAGGGCTTATTTTTGGTTGTGAAGTTGGTTTTTTTTTTTAGTTTAGTATTTTGGGAGTTTCAAGGATGTGTTTTTAGGAAAGGGAAAAGGATTTAAGGGCTGATTTTTTGGTTGTGATTTGTGAAGTTGGGATTTTTCAGTTCTGAGAAGTTGCAAATTGGTTTTGGAATAATGAATACTTCTGGTATGGGTGGTGGTTTTTTATCTGGGTATAATGGTGGATTTTTGGGGATGAATATGCTGCAACAACCTGAACCAATGAGTAATAATGCAGTTCATGGTCATCAGATGAATCACAATAATGTTCAATCATCGGTGAGTGCAAAATTGGGGCTTGAACACGAAAAAACAGTTGGTTTGATGGATGCACAAGGTTGTATGGCTTATGGGAAGGATAAAGCAGTTGGGCCGAGTAATGTTGTGAATACTAGTAATAATCCTAATAGCAATACGAGTGACGAGGATGAGCCTAGCTTTAATGAGGATGGAAATGGTGATAACAACGGTGGGACACAGGGGAAGAAGGGATCTCCATGGCAGAGAATGAAATGGACTGATAATGTTGTTAGGCTTCTTATACAAGTAGTTGCATGTGTTGGAGATGACGGTAGTTTGGAAGGTCCTGGAGTGGGGTTGAAGAGAAAATCTGCTTGCCTTCAGAAAAAGGGTAAATGGAAAACAGTATCGCGAATAATGATGAGTAACGGTTGTCATGTCTCACCTCAGCAGTGTGAGGATAAGTTTAATGATTTGAACAAGAGGTACAAGAAATTGAATGATATTCTTGGGAGGGGTACTTCTTGTGCTGTGGTGGAAAATCCGGTTCTAATGGACTCCATGCCGCAGCTTTCTGCCAAGGCCAAGGACACGGTGAAAAAGATACTTAACTCAAAACATTTGTTTTATAGAGAGATGTGTGCTTACCATAATGGGCAGAAGATACCTGATTGCAATGATCTTGAATTTCCAGCTCACTCTTCACCTGTTGCAGCACTGTGTACAAAAGATCATAATGGCTCCCAGGGAGACGAAGCTGAAGAAAATGACGAAAGTGATGATGATGATGATGAATCGGATGATAACCATGGTGATGGTGATGCACGTAAAATTGGAGATTTTGATGAGAGAATGAGACGAGTTGAAGAAAATGGCAGCTTCTTGCCACAAATTAACGGGAATGATAATTTTTTGGCTGAAATTAATGAATTTTTTCAAGACCCTACAAAATCCCAGTGGGATCAAAAAATGTGGATTAAGAAACGGATGTTACAACTGGAAGAGGAAAAGATTGGCATCCAAGCTGAAGCCTTTGAGTTGGAGAAACGTCAGGTTAAGTGGCAAAGGTTCTGCCGCAAGAAAGACAGGGAGTTTGAAATAGAAAGGCTGGAGAACAAGAAATTAATGTTGGAGAATGAGCATATGGCATTGCAACTGAAGCATAAGCAGCACGAATTAGACAGTGCAAAGCCCAATATCTCTTTCAATTCTGCACCTCTCAGCTTAGATAGACCGATGGGAAGAGATCAGCTTGATGCAGCTAGGTATCATTAGCTAGTAAGCATCGGAAATCTCCAAGTTTTTGGCAACCTGTCATCGCCCCCTTTTGTTGTAAAATCTTTTTAAAATGTTTTACAGCTAACATGCAGCAGCAAACTTGTTAATCAGTTCTTTTGAATTGTCCTAGTATCTAAAATTAACTGCATCAGCTATGTTATGAAAGTCATGGTTGGATACTCTGGATGTTTGTCTAAACTTCTATCCTATATCATTTAGAATACTAATCATTGCAAGTTAGTTAAGAACCAGACCAAACTTGCATTTGGTGATATTCTGTCTAGCAGTGGCATTCTTGCACAAAACTTAGTATTGTGCATCAAGAACACCTCAACTCGTCTCCACTTTGTCCGTTGAACTCTCATACTAACAAAATGATCATCTAGACACCTCCAAAATTTACATGTCATATCATTGTCGGGTGTCTGCATGGCACAGTGGGATGAATTGGAATGTTTAGTTGAAAGTTGAGACCAAGTTGAGGTGTCTAGATGTGCTTACAAAGTTTGTTTGAGTGTCTGTTTATGTATTAAATGTCTAGAAGCATCATGTCACCACTTGTTATTTGTTTAGTTTGGCGATCACCTATGATGCCCCTGATCTAGATGTATTTCCTTCTATGCTCTCTTGTGCATCCATATTTGGTGTTGAAATAGGCCAGTCTTTCCCAAACAGTTCTGTTTATTCAAAGCTCTGAACTAGCAGTAGCTCCCTAGTAACTCCCCTCTACCCCTGCTTTTCCTTTGCAGAATCAAAAACTTTGGCGGAGCTAGGGGATGATCCCCCTTCGCCAGAAAATCACACTTCATATATACAAGGTCAACTTTTTTTGGTTATGTAAAGTATACATTGAACTCCCTTGATGAAAATCCAGCATCCGCCACAGAAAATCACACTTATAGACAGAAAAACTTTTTTTCTGTGTCTCTCTCTCGCACTATGAGAGAGATATGTATGTCCCCTTCCCCTTTCCTTCTCTCTCTCTCTCACGCACACACACAGTGAGGGAGATGCATGTATAACTTTGAAAAACCATTGTTATGCATTGCCATGCTGTTATTACTAGACAGAGACACTGTCCTTTCATGCTGATATTTTGCAGTTAATCATTCTGTACCTCTCTCCTTTTTTCCTAGGGACTACACTTTCAAGGGTTGTTTGGTATGCGGGATAAGATAGGATATCCCAAGATTGAGCTTGAGAGAAAATTGATATTGTGTTTGGTAGGATAGATTTACACCATGAACCGAACACAATATAACTTTTATCCCAAGCTCGATCTTGGATATCCCACCTTATCCCATCAAACTTGAGATTAGTTTATCCCACCTCCCATGTGAGATAAATTAGCCCAATGATTATAATCCTTGGACTATAATTCCCGGATAATCTAGTACGCGAACCAAACTCCCCCCTAGGATTACATACTAAGTTTGATTCTGTATCGTCTTTAGAAGTCTGCAGGCTAGTTCCTCTGTGTTATAGAATCTGTTATGTGTTCTGTTTTCTGATGAAAGCTCTCTCCTTCGTACTAGACACTCTTTACGTGACTGGGACTATACTTTTAAGGGCTGTTTGATACGTGGAATAAGATATGATATCTACTACTTCCACCAACACTAAGTACTAGCTAGGTAATAACTCATGTTGTCCACTACCTAGTGTTTTTGTTTCTACAAAGGATTTGAAATCTGAGATCTCAGGGTTGTCAATTGACTTCGGTGATTACTATTACTAGGTCATTTTCATTGTCACTAAAGTTGCATTTGAAGGCATTGTATAGGATGAATTTGATACAGATATCTAAACTTCAATATAAAATAAGCACCAAATGTCGAAATACATATATATAATATATAAATTACTAAATTTAAAATAAATAAATATTAGAGTATGAAGTTAGTGAATTTAGTCGCAAAAACCTAAAATTTGAATGTATCAAAGTAAAATTCGAAATTTGTACCTGATTATAGCGCAAAGCTATTTCCAGGATTGGAAAATGTATTGTTGAACCGGAGAAGTAAGCGAAGGACCGTCAACAAACACCATCTACATTTTCTCGTGAAGAAAAAATGCACTTTTTGAATATTTTAATTGAATTACCACGTGGTCTTTCTCATCAAATTCTTAAACTTTTGAGAGTTTTGCCAATCCTCATATGGAAGTACAGCCCTGACAGGCAACTTACCAACCACATTGTTAGAAAATCCACCTTGACTGACCGCTATCGCTCTGATTGAGATCTTTTTTTCTTTCGTTGTTGTTGCCGATCTAAGCAGAATGTAGCTAAATTAGATGTCTACTGTTCGTCACACCTGACTTTTATATCTCATCATTTATAGATCTCTTATTTTTTTTCACTACTAGTTGCCGATCTAAGCAAAATGTAGCTAAATGAGATGTCTACTGTTCGATCTTCTTTTCTTTCAATGCTGCCGCCGATTTAAGCAGAAGGTATCTAAATCAGATGTCTAGTGTTCATCGTACCTGACTTCTACATCCCATTGTTTGTAGATCTCCTGTTCTATCATTGCCATCGCCGATCTAAGCAGAAGGTAGCTAAATCAGATGTCTAATGTTCGTCACACCTAACTTTCTATATCTCATTATTTATAGATCTCATTTTCTATCATTGTCGATGCTGATCTAAGCAGAAGGTAGCAAAGTCAGATGTCTACAGTTCATCACACCTGATTTCTATATCTCATTATTTATATATAAATTCATTTTCTATCATTGTTGTCGCCGATCGATTTCAGATACCTAGTGACGCAGCCAATCTAAGCAGAATGTTTCAGATACCTAGTGACGCCGCTGATCTAAGTAGAATGTTTCAGATACCTAGTGACGCCGCCGATCTAAGAAGAAGGGTTCAGATACCTAGTGAACTCATTCGTAATAAGTAAGGGTTTAATAGGCCCCCCTACCCCACTTGTGTCGGAGAATCTTTTTTTTCCTCTGTTTCGCACTCAGTTTCTAGTATTCGTCTTAAAATTTTGATTAAATCAAACTCAAATCGTGTACAGTCATTAAAAAGAAATTGCTTTCAAAAGATTTTTTTTTAATTCTCAGGATTCAAATCCGCTTCCATCACAACCCCACAATGTAATAAAGGACCTCAAATCCTCAATACATCACTTTGTAATTATGAAAAAATAGCCAAATGTCCCCAAACCTAGTATTCAATTACTAACTACACACATAGATTTTATGGGAACATTTTCAAAGTAAATTATATATCCCTTAAAAATCTATTAAATATTTTATCTTTTTTACTTTTAAATTAACAAAAATATATTCAGGAGTTATTATCTAAAAAACCATAGAATATAGAACGATATCACAATATCCCAACAAAAATAGAAATAAGGCCTACACCCATTTTTCCTTTCTCAAAATCCACTTGTAAAACTACATTAGATATATAGAAATATTTCTATTTTCCCGTTTTCTCAAACATGGCTTTATTTTAATTTATCAAAGAGACAGTTCAAAACTAATATTTTTTTCCCTTTCTCCAATAAGAGAAAACAATAATTTATTAAATAATTATGTCATTCTTGAAGAATACAAACCAAGAACTAACTAAAATAAATAATAAATAATAAAAATAGAAAAGAACAAAAAAATAAAGTCGTCACCACATCATCATTTTGCTAGCTTTTCTAGTATTCCCCTTAAAAATTAAAACATGAATACGTACCTTACATGTCTTTTTGTTATATACATAACAAAGAAAATAATCCTAATAAAAAGTTCCTTATTTTTTATATAGTCTTTGATTAATAATTCGCTTTTCGGTATTACTAATACATAAATAATTTTTTATACAACAATTTTGATATTGTCTTATCAATTATCTTGAGTTTTCAACTCATTAAATTTGATGCAACATCTCATTCAATTTGATGTTACATATTTAANTTATATGTAATATTCTGCCCCTTTTTGGCCTACGTGGCACTATCTTTGTGGGCCCAGTGCATGTTGACATTTTTTTCAAGATTGTGCCACGTAGGCAGAAAAGGGGCAGAATATTACCTATAAAATAAGTTCGGGGGNGTAAAGGTTAGGTGTGTCTCTGGGATTTCGGGCATAGGCTGGAGGGTACTTATGCATTTTCCCTTTTTTATATAGTCTTTGATTAATAATTCGCTTTTCGGTATTACTAATACATAAATAATTTTTTATACAACAATTTTGATATTGTCTTATCAATAATCTTGAGTTTTCAACTCATTAAATTTGATGCAACAACTTATTCAATTTGATGTTACATATTTAAGTGAAGGTAGTCCCTAATTTATTGCAATGGGTCATGGGGTAGTTGTGCACTATAAAAAAAAGTCATATGACATACACACCAAACTCATTCAATTTGATGTTACTCTTTCACCGAAGGTATTTAGATGTGCACTCTTAAAATTTGAATGTCTATTTATATATTATTTAACAGGAACTAAAACACTTTTCAATCAGCCCATTGTTTAACTATATTTTTTCTTTAATGAAATAACTGTAATATTATTGCTTAAAAAAAATACAAAAACTGATTAAACATCATTTACTTCACAATGTTACACAATGAAAACAAATGTAACTTGTCAAGTTAAGCTATTATTTCTTCTTCTGTAACTCCTTTCCCTTTTCTGCTTCTTTCTCTTTCCTATCATTATTTTGTGTTCCAGTTCTACAATGATTCTTGCAAGCCATTTCGGATTTCCAGTTGAGAACATGAAATATATTATCGATAATCCAATACATAGTCCACTTCCATACCCCATAAGAGCAACTTTCCAAAAATCATTCAGAAATTTAGAGTCGTTTTCTTCATCGTCAAGTCCAGATGTGGTATCATTTGTCTCCGAATCATTACCATCGTTACCACAACCTTTTGAAAGTGGGAATCCACGTAATCTATCATTACCTTCATATGAATTGTTCTCAAATGTATAGAACTGAGGTCCTTGAGGAATGCACCCTTCGAGATGATTGTAGGAGAGATTTAAGACATCAAGAGATGTAAGAGAAGCAAATCGTGCTGGTATCTCTCCTACAAGATGGTTACGTGACAGGTCCAATGATTCAACTGAAGATAAACTTCCAAGTGATGGCGGTATATGACCTTGTAATCCATTATGAGATAAATTCAACACACGAAGTGCAATAAGATCTCCCATAATACTTGGAATAAATCCTTCAAACTTGTTGTTTGAAAGATCAACAGTGGTGTACAAAAACAAGATTCTCACAACTTCAAGCTCCAATCCCTTTGTTATGAGAGCTACCGAGTCTTGGTAATATCGATTCCCTTCATCACTTGGTGCGTTCATCGTTTGATCAACTGTCCTCATGGCTTTCAAATGTTGAAATAGACTCGTTGGTAAGCTTTTTGTGAAGGCATTGGAGGAGAGATCTAATATTCTAAGCTGAGGAAACATGTTTCCAGTCGGTAGAGATCTAATGGACCCATGCAATTTATTGGATCTCAAACTTAGAACTTTCAGCTTTGGCAGAGTCCCCAACCACACGGGGAATGTGTCATTGAGGTGATTGTCTCCTAAATCAAGAACATTGAGTTGCTTGCAATTGGTCAGGGATTGTGGGATTTTCCCCTCCAACTTATTGCCATGAAAGTTGAAGCTTTTGAGTGCACTTCCAATTCTAAAAGTTGTTGGAAGAGTCCCTGAAAGACTGTTGTGGTGCATATCCAGAACCTCAAGGCCACTGATATTACCCAAACATTGCGGAATTTCTCCCTTCAAGTTGTTTCTTGCCAAATCAAGCATTACCAGTGATGTCAAATTGCAAATATCTGAAGGAATTTCTTCACTGAGATTATTATGGGATATGAAGAAGAATCTTGTGGAAATTGGTGGAATAGGTAGTGAACCTTGAAGCAAATTGGACCGCAAATCAATAGCTTCTATAGAGAGAAGAGGAATTGAATCAACACTTTCCAGCATGTTGTGGGATAAATTAAGACGTTGCAATATAAACNCAAATATCTGAAGGAATTTCTTCAGTGAGATTATTATGGGATATGAAGAAGAATCTTATGGAAATTGGTGGAATAGGAAGTGAACCTTGAAGCAAATTGGACCGCAAATCAATAGCTTCTATAAACAGAAGTGGAATTGAGTCAACACTTTCCAGCATGTTGTGGGATAAATTAAGACGTTGCAATAAGAACATCCAGTTAGTCCATGCCCAATCAGGGATTCTTCCTTGAATCTTATTATTTGAAAGATCCAACTGCCAAAGAAGCTTAGCGGATCTTAGAAACTCCAATTCTTTCACTTCACATGCGGCCAATTGTAAGCTCATAAGAGATCCTGGCAAAGTAACATTATGTTTGTTCTCATTGGTCAACGAGATACGATTATATGAAAGATCAAGATAATAAAGTTGTTTGAGGTCAGCAAGGAAGCTGACATCCACATGGCCACTAAAATTATTGAAAGAAAGAATAAGGCCTGTTAGGTTCACATGGTTTTGAATCGACTTGGGAAGATGGCCTTGCAGCTGATTATTACTTAAATCAATCCAGATTAGTGAATTGGAATTGAAATCCTCAAACTGACCAGAAAAGTGGTTATTACTCAAGACTAAACGACTTAGTGACGGAAGAGAAAACATCCCTGATGGTATTGTTCCATTCAGGGAGTTATATTGAAGGTCCAAATCCTCTATGCGAGTGAGATTCAAAAGAGATTCAGGAATAGGCCCTCTAAGATTGCAATTTTTAAGAGACAAAGAATGCAGTGAAGTTAGATAGCCAATAGACTCATGCAAATTGTCAGAAAAATTCACGCCACTGAGATCTAACTCTATGAGAGATGCACTGCTGTTCCATTTAGTCTTCGGAAAATAACCACTGAGCTGATTATTGTTTTGTAAGACAAGTGTTTCCAGATTGGGAAGGTGAAAAATACTCTCAGGTATTATCCCGTACAAACCTGTATTTCCCATCCTCAGAGTTGTCAAATGAGAAGAAAAATTTGGAGGAATGGTGGAAGAGATATTTATGGAAGTAAGATCAAGCTCTCTTAATTGAGTCAAATTCTGAAGGAGCAATTTCAAATCATGGGCGGTGAGTCTTAGAATAGTTTCAAATGACGGGGAGAGGCGAAGAGACTGTAATTGAGAAAGATGAGAGATTTCAGAAGGTATATGACCTGAGAAATAGGAGTCAGAAAGATCAAGAAGTGTCAAGCTTGAGAACCTTCCAAATTCAGGCGAGATGTGAGAATTAGAGAAGTTATTAGAAGAAAGGTCGAGCCTTTGGAGATGAGAGAGTTGGAAGAGACTGCTATTGGAATCAATCTTTCCTACAAGACCACTGCAACTGAGATTAAGTTCAATCACATGGCCAGTCATCTCATCACATATGACTCCATCCCACGAGCAACAATCTCTGCTCGTATTCCATGAAC